>NW_023243859.1:0-3410 GCF_002007445.2 Ailuropoda melanoleuca
CACATGTGCAGTATTGTATCAGGAATAATCCTTTGTAGTAAAATGGGTTTTTTGGTTCTGTTTTTGTTTTTGTTTTTTTTGTTATTTAAGAGGAAAAAACCTGGAAAAAAAATGAATCACTCATAGGTTACGTAGCTAGATACAAAAAAGCCACACTATCTGATCCCACACACATGAAAACCCAGAAGAAGTAACTCACAGAGGNCGGAGAGGGGAGCCATGGCTGCAGGGACTGGGCTGAGGGCATGAGCAGTATCTGACGAGTGGCACGGGAGTCTCTGGGAGGGAAATATTGTAGAAGGACAAGGTTGTGAAACACTCTGTACCTAATGACACCTGGATGTACAATTTAAAAGGATCAGAGTAAAATTCTGTGAAAACTCAATTTATCCTTTATTTATAGAGCAGAATCTATTAAGGTATGAAGTAGGTACATGAACAACGCAAAAATTAGAAACACTGGAATGACAGGGGAGAGGAAGCCATCCTCTGGGGATTCAGCGAGCAGCAACTGCTGCTCCGGGGACGAGGCCGGTTGCTCCACTGAGAGAGGTGGTTGCCGGCGCCCTTCGGCAACCCCGATAACTGGTGGTGCAGCCTGCTTGGGCTCCGGAGCTGCCTGAGGTGCAGGTGGCTCTTGCACGTCCTCACGGTGGATCAGAGCTCTGACCACCAGCTGCACTGGGCCTGACAGGGCAGGTGACGACCCTGCTCTTTTTAGTTGCTGAGCTCCAGCAGAAGCAATGGGATTTTCCAGCTCAGGCTCTGAAGCTGCAGCAGGCACCACAGTGGGAGCTGGGACTAGCTTTCCGCGTGGTTCCGGATCTCGCTCTGGGGCTGCTGCTGTGGCTCCAAGAAGAGAAAGTACGGTCATCAGGATTGTCTTTCCACGTCCCTTCCAAATGAAGCAACTTTGCCCACCACTCAATATTGTCTGAGTCTAAGAACCCGTCCCTGGGTGGTCTCCCCAAACTGTGGCCCATGGGGACGGTGATCTGAGACCACTCCTTGCTCCCAGCCACACTGCAGTCTGTGGAGGCTTGCTCCGTGTGGCCCACTGTCTCCCCTCCACAGGCCTCCATCAGTCACCCCCAGTCCTCCTCACCCCCAGCCTCCGGCTCAGCGGGCTCGATGTGTCGCAGCTGATAGAGGAGGAGCCAGGCACATTGCTCCAGGTCTGAGCCTGGCACGTTGCGCCTTACGTATGCCAGTAGTGTCCTTAGGTAGGGAAATCCTGGGGGCTGGAAGAAATCTTCAGGGTAGTGGCCCAGCCAGGTGGCCAGGATGGAGGAGATGGCCCTGGGGACAGACAGGTGGGCAGAGGAGTCAGAGGACAGGGCGCCTCCCACATGGATGCCCCGGGGAACCCCTGTGGGAACCTGGGCCCCTGGGTCCCCAGCTCCTGGCTGTCAGAGCCCATTCCTACTCCACATCCACCTGTGATGTGGCAGTCCTGCCTGAGGCAGGCCTGGTCACTGAGGAGGGGCTGGCCCAAAGCCTCTGTGAGTGGGAGCCCTTGACCCCTGCTGTGACCATTTCTGTCCTCCAAGCGGAAGCTGGACGCCCTGCTCAGTCTCCCTGCCCACTTGCCGCGTGACTTCCACTGCATGTGGGCAGGGAGGGGTGGCGTGTCTGGTGTGGTCATTGCCCTCAGTGCACACTAGTGCTCTGTGACTATCCAACCAAGGAGGGAACACAGGGTCTCTGTCCCATCCCTGGCCTTCCCAGGACCCTCCCGATACCTCCCACTTCCCCTCCAGTGCCTACGTGCTGCCTCGTTCAGTAGGTGCCAGGAGAGGGTGTCCTTCTGTGGACACTAATCTCCCACTGGGTGGGGGACGTCCAGTCCCCGAGCCCTCCCTGGCTCCCCTGAGTACCTGCTGAGCACCCAGTGTCGATGTTCCACCAGATGTGTGGAAGCCATGCCCTTTGTTCTGGGGCCCGGGATTGGGGGAGAGATGGGAGTGGGAGGCGGCGGGGATGGGGAATGACCCTGTGAGGGGCTGAGGCTGCCCTCCAGCCCCCTCTGCTCTCCCATGGTGCCCACACCCCACCCAGGGCTCTCCAGGACCCCTTTCCTCTTCTGCAGAAGCAGCCCTCAGGCCTGGACCCTCTCCCAGGAATTGCAGGTGTGTGGGATGAGGGTACAGCAGCCCCCAGATCACAGTCCCCTCACTGCCCTCTCAAAGAAGGAAGGGCCCTCTGCATCGGCCAGAGCTCACTCACGTGCCCCGCTGCTCCCGGGCTCCCCCGATCTCATCCCAGGAAGAGAGGATGCATCCGTAGCTAGAGGAGGCCGGAGGGGTGGTGGGGGGATCTCATGAAATGCCCTGTGAACCCTCCCTCTCATCCTGTCTAGTGTCACTGTCTGACTGCCGACTAGAATGGAGCCCTGGGGTGCTCCCAGGTGCTGTCTGCTGTGTGCATGGGATCACAGTCAGAGCCCAGGGAAGCATCTGCAGGTCTGCACCTAGAAGGGCATCCATCCTTTATGCTCGATGAATGAAAGGGCCCCCACCAGCCCCATCCCAGAGAGCCGAGTGGGCCTGGGGCCCCCTGCTCATCCCCGGGCATGCCTGCTCTGGTCTCACCCAGGACACAGAGCCCAGATGTAGTGTCAGATGTCCTTTTCCAAGGGGAAAAGAACCCAGCTCAAGACCGTGGTGATGGTGAGGGCTGAGGCAGAGGCTTCTTCCTGGGGAGTGGGACGATGATCCACGAGCACGACCACAGGCCCTGTAGTGGACCTTTCCACAGGGCCAGGCACCCAGGTGTCCTTACCCTCTGGGACCCCACTGAGTCCCTGTCATAACTCTGCCCCAGTCAGAGGAGCCACATGAGGCTCTGGGAAGTTAGGTGGCATTCCCCAGACTCCCAAGCAGGAGGTGGGCAAATGCCACTGGCCTGTGGAGGGGCAGGGTGCCCACCTGGTCAGCAGCTGGTCTAGCACCTCCTGGGTGGTAGCAAAAGCTCTGTAGGTGGCCAGGAACGTGGAGACGTAGCTGAGGTCTCCGTCCAGGAAGGCGGGCAGCAGGTGTTCCGCTCGCTTCCTCAGCAGCTCCGCCCGCTGGGGCCGCACCACGCAGGTCCCGTTGCTCTTCCCGGTCGAGGCCTTTCTAGCCTGAGGTGGGACAGGGGAGACATGCGGTCTTCACTGCGGTCACCAGGAGGGTTGGGGGGCTGGAGCCCGGAGCAAACCCCCAGGCTCTCGGTGACGTAGGCAAAGAGGTGGGACAGGAGGGCCCACAGTAGACAAAAGGAGCAAGGTGCCTGGCTGGTTCCATGGGTTCGGGGTCCGCCTCTTGGTTTCAGCTGAGGTCATGAATCGCGCGTCCTGAAATCGAGTCCGTCGTCAGGCTTCGCACTTAGGGCAGGGTCCGCTTGAGGATCCTGTCTCTCCCTCTGTGTCT
>NW_023243860.1:0-1615 GCF_002007445.2 Ailuropoda melanoleuca
TGCTTGTGTTCCCTCTCTCGCTGGCTGTCTCTATCTCTGTTGAATAAATAAATAAAATCTTTAAAAAAATAGCTAGAAACACATTAAAAAAAGATTAAAAAATCCTAACTTTATATTTCATATAATCATCTTAACAGATGAAGAAAAAAATCATTTGAAAGAAATCCAACATCCATGCATGATAAAAACTCTCAACAAAACTGGTGAAGAGGGAACATACTTCAACATAATAAAGATGATATACAACAAGCACACAGCTAACATCATATTCAGCAATGAAAGCTTGAAAGCTTTTCCTCTAAGATTAGGAACAAGACAAGGTTTCCTACTCTCATGACTCTTATTCAACATAGTACTTGACTATTAGACAAGCAATTAGGCAAGAAAATGAAATGAAATGCATCTAGGTTGGAAAGGAATAATTAAAACTGTCTTCATGGGGCACCTGGGTGGCTCAGTCGGTTAAGCATCTGCCTTCAGCTTCAGTCATGATCCTGGGGTCTTGGGATTGGGCACCGAGCTGGGCTCCCTACTCAGTGGAGAGTCTGTTCCTCCCTCTCCCTGTAAACTTCCCCCCTGCTCATGCTCTCACTCACTCTCTCTCTTTCTCAAATGAATAAATAAAAGATCTTTAAAAACAAAAATAAATAAATAAAACTGTCTTCATTTGCAGCTAATACGATCATAAATCCTAAAGACTCCACCAAAAAACAGAAGTAATCAACAAATTCAGCAAAGTTGCTGAAGTCAACTTTTACTTCTGGAGCAAGGATAGTCTCGTCAAATAAAAGGTGCTGGGAAAACTGGATAATCACATGTAGAAGAATAAAATTGGACCTCCATCTTACACTACTCAAAAAATTAACTCAAAATTGAAGACTCAAACAGGATCTAAAACCATAAAACTCCGAAAAGAGAACATATGGGGTAAGCAGCTTGATTTTGGTCTTGGAAATGAGATTTTGGATTTGACACCAAAAGCAAAAATTAACAATGTTGGACTACATCAAACTAAAAAGCTTCTGTACAGCCAAAGAAATAATGAACAAATGAAAAAGGAAAAGGCAAAAGGAAGAAAATATTTGCAAATCATATCTGATAAGAGGTGAATATCCAAAATATATAAAGAACTCATATAACTTAATAGGTAACAGAACAAACAATCTAATTAATAAAATTGGGAAAGGATCTAAATAGAAATTATTTTCCAAAGAAAACATACAAATGGACAACAGGTACATGAAAATATGCTCAATATCACTAATCATCAGAGAAATGCAAATCAAAACCACAATGAAATATCATCTCATGCCTGTTAGAATGGCTATCATAAAAAAAGACATAAGATAATAAATGTTGGTGAGCACGTGGAGAAAAGACAACACTTGTGCGCTGCCAATGGGATATAAACTGGTTCAGCCACTAAGGAAAACAATATAAAGTTTCCTCAAAAAATTAAAAATAGGACTACCACATAATTCAGAAATCTCACTCTGGGTATACATCCAAAACAAAGAAAACCAGGATATTGAAGAGACATCTGCACTCACATATTCATTGCAGCATTATTCACAATAGCAAAGATATTGTGCAGCATTATTCACAATAGCAAAGA
>NW_023243861.1:0-1615 GCF_002007445.2 Ailuropoda melanoleuca
CACACACACACACACACACACACACACACACACACTGGAATAGTACTCAGCCACAAAAATGAATGAAATCTTGCCATTTGCCATAACATGGATGGACCTAGAGGGTATTACGCTATATAACATAAGTCAGAGAAAGAAAATTACCATATGATTTCACTTACATGTGGAATCTCAAAAACAAAACAGAAACAGACTCATAGATCTGGGGGTTACAAGATGGGAAGTGTGGAGGGATGGGAAAAATAGGAGAAGGCAATTAAAAAAGTATAAACTTATAAATTACAGGGATGTAATGTAGAGCATAGAGAATATAGTAAACATTGTAACAACTCTGTATGGTGACAGATGGTACCTAGATTTATTGTGATCATTTCATGATGTATATAAGTGTTGAATCACTATGTTGCACACTTGAATCTAATATTGTATGTCAACTACACTTCAATAAAAAAGAAAAAGAAATAGGGTTTTAAAAAAAGAGCAGAATGCTCTAAAAAAGGAAAAATTAGAGAATAAAAAAGAGAAGAAATTTAAAATCCAATACATTTGGAAAACATAGTTGAGGAAATTTTGCAGAAAGTAAAACAAAATGGTAAAAAGATGGAAAGTAGATAAAAATATACGAAAATAAGTTAATCTGAGTAGTCCAACCTCTGATGAATAAGAGAACCATAGAGAGAATAGAAAAAATAAAAGGGAGAATATTATCAGACCATTAATACAAAAATTCAGAACTTTTCCATGAATTTCCAGATTTAAAGGAGTTGAGTTCACAATGAATTAAAATAGACCACACTAAATTACATCATTATAAAATTTCAGAGTACTAGAAATAAGGGAGATCCTGCAAGTTTCTAGACAGTCTATGTTAATGATACACAAGCCATGGGATTTTCATTTCTAACCACACAGAAAACTGGGTAACTTCAATATTCTGTTACAAGACAGCTAGAAAATGCTAAATAAAATATAACTAAAATTTCTTTAAAAGTGGTGGAGCTCCCCAAAACATATGGGAAATTCCCGGAAGCCTAAAATAAAGAAGAAAATACCAACTAGATCTGTACAACTGTTGACTATGATGGCAGTCCAGGTTCAGAATCATAGGTGTCTGTATAACCACACAGGGAATAAGACTGAGATTTGGGGCTCAAAGTTGGGAACTGGAACTGAGATTCTAACATAAAACTAGAACCTAAGAAGACAATATTCTGTTAAAGAGTAGGATTAAAAAAAAGTTTGCATACCAGTGAAATCGGATAAGGAAGCACTTAATAGTAATAAATGCAAACCTCTCTAGACAGAGAAAGTTGTACCCTCACGCCAGACCACTCAGAATTCTTACCTCTGAAGCCTTACTAAAGAAGAGTTCACAGTAAAAAAGATTACAAAATACACAAGCAAGCAATTCACTATAAGTGGGAAAGCCAACATATTGAACACACAGTAGGATTATACCTTCAAGATCCTTATAGTATCAAAAAGAGGAAGTTCCTGAAACAAGAAGGAAATAAAGAAATCTTGAAACATCTCAAGATGAGATACTTTGATGTAGTTATTAATGTATACAGATGAAGTATTTAAAACAATTACATTATCAAAAAGGGAAAGGTAA
>NW_023243862.1:0-182 GCF_002007445.2 Ailuropoda melanoleuca
TGAATGAAAAGGTTCAGGATTTTCGAGGAATCAGCGCCCTTCTCATTGGTAATAAAGCAGAGCGTCCAGGAGAACACCTCCAGCGAACAGCAGCCCTTTCACTGGGGACCCCGATTCCACATTGGTTGTAGGGGCCTGGAGAGGATCCAGCCCTTAGAACCAAGAAACAAAGTGTGAGGGGA
>NW_023243862.1:202-575 GCF_002007445.2 Ailuropoda melanoleuca
AAAGCCCTTGAAGTCACGACGGCCTTATGGAAGGTGGAACAGGAATCAAGGTGCTTTGGTACCGTGAGTGAAACACGACGAACACAGCACTGAGAAGCACAATTCGGCCAAAACCCGCTTCCAAAGAAATGTTTGCTCCCTGGGGAAATCCTGTCAAAACTGCTGGCGGCAATGGAACGAAAAGGGCGAAAACACGTCCGTGAGAAACAACACCGTACAGGGACCGTCTTAGCACTATCATCACCCTTCGTTAATGGGGAAACATGAGGGAAAGAGGTCACGGAAGCCTGACGATAGTGCCACAGAGCGGTCTCTGAGACACCACACAGTCCAGGGAAATATCAACGATCATCATCTCTCGTGAGTAAGGGAG
>NW_023243863.1:0-1615 GCF_002007445.2 Ailuropoda melanoleuca
TGCTTGTGTTCCCTCTCTCGCTGGCTGTCTCTGTCGAATAAATAAATAAAATCTTTAAAAAAAAAAAAAGACGTACAAACTTCCAGTCATAAAATAAATAAGCCGCAGAGATGAAACATACAGTATAGGAAACAGTCAATAATACGGTAATAGCATATGGTGATGGATGGTGACTACACTTATGGTGGTGAGCACTGCGTCATGTACAGAATTATTGAATCAAAATGCTGTACACCTGTATGTTATATAACACTGTATGTTATCCATACATCAATAAAAATTTTTTTTAATTAATATCTCTATGCCTCTAATAAGAATGCTGTTGGAAGCCATAAAAACCAGAAATGGCATTGCCGACAAATTGTACCAGTAAAACAAAAAATACACTTGAGACAATTCATATTAGTATTGTATTAGTCAGTTTAAGTTAAGATATGCTGTCATAATAAGCAACCCCAAAATCTCAGTGGCCTACATCAGCAAGAGGTTATTTTCCCCTCAGGCTACATGTTTGTTGCAGGCTGGCCACAGCTCTGTTCTTTATCTAGGCTGAAGAAACAGCCCCCACCCCTCATGGCAGAAGGGAAACCAAGTACACCAGAGCCATGTGACGGCTCTTCCGTTCAGAAGAGGCTTAAGGCACCCTCACCCCTATTTCACTGGCCCAAGCAAGTCACGTGGCCAGGGATGACACCATCAGAGCAGTCTGCGTGTCTCCCCACTGAGAGAAGCTGTGACTATCTTGAACAATGAGACAGTCTACCACACATATTCAGAACCTGGAATAAATAAGTGGAAGCTTTGTTTAATGGGAAGATAATAAACATAAGAGAAAATGCTGGAAGAACCCAAATGTAGGGGCTCTGATTCCCAAAGAACACAGAAGAAACAGAGAGCAGCTATCTTCCTAAGCCTATCAGAAGAGTTCCCAGAGCCAAAAAAGAACTGATATGAGAAATCACAGGGACACAATCTGCCTACGGAAAACTTTATACGCAGGGAGGAATGCTAAGTTTCATGACTCAATAATGTTTAAATTTCAAAGAAAAAGAGAGGGAGATAGTCTGATGAAGGAAACGGTGCATCTGTGGGCTTCCAGAGGTGGGGGATGACAGGGGAAGTCTGTCACACGTCCTCCACAGCTTTACCCTCAAAGCCTCGAGAGAACCCCTAAGAACATGGACGTGCTCCCTTTGATGAGCTCCGGCCCTGCCAACCGGCACACGGCCCAGGTCACCCCAGAGGTATAAACACCAGACTGGCTGCTTCCAGATCAGCAGTATTTCTGTCTCCTCTCACTTATAAATCTGGATCTGCCCATGTTCACTGAGGACAGTGTAGTGCCCATCCTTCCTCAGATGTGTCTGTAAATGATCTGCATGCAGAAAACAAAATGTCTCTGAAATATTGAAAAATGATAAAAATCATATAAATGTATATCATTATAGATAAAATTACACAAATAAAAATATTAATAGATAAATTATAAAGAAAAACAGGGGAAACATGGGCACCACCAACATGGGGGTGAAAGTTTCGAATCAGAGGGGCGCCTGGGTGGCTCAGTCGTTAAGCGTCTGCCTTCGGCTCAGGGCATGATCCCAGAGTCCTGGGA
>NW_023243864.1:0-1615 GCF_002007445.2 Ailuropoda melanoleuca
TGTGAGCCTGCTTCTTCCTCTCCCACTCCCCCTGCTTGTGTTCCCTTTCTCACTGGCTGTCTCTATCTCTGCCGAATAAATAAATAAAATCTTTAAAAAAAAAACACAATAATTTTAAAAAA
Source organism: Ailuropoda melanoleuca (assembly GCF_002007445.2). NCBI lineage: Eukaryota > Metazoa > Chordata > Mammalia > Carnivora > Ursidae > Ailuropoda > Ailuropoda melanoleuca. The sequence goes on from NW_023243864.1 coordinate 123, forward strand.
TCAGCAAATACCAAAGCATGGTTGAAAAAAGTTATGATGTACCTGCAAATTCCGTAGAGCCCCAAATGTAGCCCAAACTGTCTCCCTTTACGACGAGGAGCCGTTGACGGGGTGTGTGGGGTGCACGACGCATGCCAGGTCCGCAAAACGGCCTCACGGAGTCACCGTGATAGCCTCCTCTTTATATGAAGAAATGGGGATCTGCACCAGCAATTATTGATAAAATAAACACGTTTCAGTTTCCTCCAAGGCTGGCCCTTGAAGAGAATGATCGGGGGAAGGAGCAGAGACAACGGACCCTTCGGTTCTGGCTCCTCGTTTCCTAAGTCCCTGCCTGTGAGCGTGTGGCGAGTACTGTCCTGAGCTTCACTAGTCACGCGGAAGTCATTCTGTGCCCATCCTGGGAGTGTGGAGAGGGACAGGGAAAGGAGACAGCGCCTGGCGGTGCTGGGAGGCTCTCCTGGGAGTGAGCAGTGCGGAGGCAGGAAGGGTGTCCCATGCAGAGTCCCACCGAACCTGACTTCTGCCGGCAGGGTGGGCCGTCATTGTGCAGGAAACACGTCTCTGGATGACGCGTCCCCAGCGGTGGCCTGGGCTTGCTTGTGCCTGACTTCCACTGTCACACAGTCAGTGACACTTGCCAGTAACAGGCCAGGTCCGGCCAACCACCTCCTGTTCAGAGTCTCTCTTTTCCCTTCCTAACTTGAGCTCCCTTTCTAGATTCAGCCACTTCCTTTGGCTTTTGTTTGCAGATTAAATTTTGATCACCTCATCTCCTGCATTAATAGCATCTCCTTTTTCTTGCTCAGGAAGTAGTTAATTAAAAAGCACCTTTGGACATCCATGGCATCTTGGTTCAATGTCCCATTAGGTAAACCAACGGGGTCAACGGCATCTCCGCCCCCAGGCTGCGGAAGGGGAAGAGGCTGGAGAAACAACGTGTAACTGCCGCATACGTTCGGTCAGCCCAATATCCTCAGTGCCACGAAGTGGGCCATGGCTGATGTGTGGCCTGTGGTGGGAGCAGAGTGCTGACCAAGAGACCACGAGCTTGCCTTTCCTTCCAGAGAGTCACTGCTCTCCGATCATTTCACTGACAACATGGCAGCCTGAGTTCCTTTAAGGCCACTGGAGGAAGATGTGTCCCATTGCTCTGTGTGATGCTTTTGTGCTCGGCCACGACTGGAGAGTGCTGGCCTTCAAAGCCCGGGACACTTGAAATGATTTCTCCCTGGCGAGGATGACCCAGCAACACAAAGGCTGACAGCAGCCTCCGCGTGGGCTGACCCGGGCGGGTCTCCAGTAAGGATTTGATGCTGGCTCACCCCAAAGTCTGTCTGCCGCACTCACTGGCCCCTGGGTGGTGTTCTCACCTTGGCTGAGGCATCCATCACTTTGGGGTGTGCTCACCGTTCCGTCCCCTACACCCCACCCCACACGATGTCTACTTGCAGACTGGACTTGGGAAAGGGCTTGAGAACCTCGTCCACACC
>NW_023243865.1:0-1615 GCF_002007445.2 Ailuropoda melanoleuca
TTCGTCAAAGGTACTTTTGTCATCTGTATTTAAATCCTCAGCTCTAATTGTGAAATTAGAGCAGTTGCAGAAGAATATAAAAAGCTTAGCTGTTAAAAGAAGGTTAAATCTTGCAGGCTGCTAACGATAATTTGAAGATGGTTTTGTAAACTCGAATGCGAAACTGACTTGTTTTTTAGGGAAACTTGTCAGCTTAATTCTTGAAGAACAAGATGCTTAGTACTAATTTAATAGAGTAGATCTGTCTTCGGAGTCTGTTTTTCCCTTTCCCTTTAGTTTATTCTTTGTCTTTGTTGGTATGTTTGGATTATACACTGGGGAATCTTTCTGAATTATGGTTGTAGAATAAAATGGTTGTTCTGAGTCACAAGTATGGCAATTCAGCAACCTCACGGAGGGACTGAGAATGGGATTGCTAAGTCTCTCAATGTGGAGGGTGGGGTGGGGTGCCAAGAAGGCCTGTATAACTAAAACTGAACGGTATTACTTGACTTTTGTTTAGATTTGAGTTGAAGGTTTAGTAAATGATGTAGATGAGTGATCATCTTACCTAACTAGGCTAAATTGTATTTTGAAATCCTGAGCTAAAATATGAGGGCTTTCTATGTTGTTTACTGGTTTTATCTTTTTTTTTTAATAAGCAATTTAAAATGATGATAGGAACATAATGAATAAAGAAAAACAAGGTTTAGGTTTATGAATAATGGAACATGGAGATTTATTAATTTGGGGATTATGACAGAATTATCTGGAAATATATTAGGGGATTCCAGTCACTAGAAAGAAAGTAAAGTAATACTATTGTTTGAGGATGCCTCTGAGATCACAAAAAATGAAGGAGGCTCTTCAGATCTGTATGAGTAATTCTTTTCATAGCTTTTGAGAGAAGCAAATGGACATCGAAGTAATACTGAACAGTCGGTAAAGTTCTTTGAATACAGGGATGATTCAAGTGTCCTTATGGGATTAGTAATTATACTGGCCAGGACTTAAGCTATGTGAGGACCTGTGTCTATTTTATTAACTGATCCATCTCTGCTACTTGTGCCTGGCACATAGCAGGCACTCATATATTTGCTGAAGGAATGAGTGTAGTTTATCAATAAGGTCATAGTGGAAAGAGTATGGAATTTCAAAATAGTCCTGAATTTGAGTCTGAGTATAACATTTATTATTTTTTTTATTTTTACTTGTAGGAAAATTCATATAAAATTGGCCATCTTAGCCATTTTTTTTTAGGTTTTTATTTTAATCACTGGATGTTCATCGTGACAAGTACACTCCTTTATCTCCATCACCTATTCCAACCCATCCCCTCCCCCACCTCCCCTCTGGTAACCGTCAGTTTCTACTCTGTGGTTAAGAGCCTGAAGGGCGCCTGGCTGGCTCAGTCGGTAAAGCATGTGACTCTTAATCTCGGGGTTATGCATTTGAGCCCCACTTTGGGTGTAGAGATTACTTTAAAAAAATTGTTGGTTCCTTGATTTGTCTTTTTCCTTTTGCTTGTTTTGTTGTATTTCTTAAATTTCACGACAAGCGAAATCATGTGGTATTTGTCTTTCTCTGACTTATTTCACTTAGCATTATACTCTCTAGCTCCATCCATGTCATTGCA
>NW_023243866.1:0-1616 GCF_002007445.2 Ailuropoda melanoleuca
ATATGAGGGCTTTGAATACTTGAACTCTAATTTTCCTCTCCCATCTCACAGATTTTCATGACTCAGGATTTTCATTTGACCTTGTCTTCTAACTCCCAAATCAGATCCTATTATTGTTTTCAAGTGCAGGTTATGACGCCTTTCGTATACGCTTCCCAATTTTGTTTGCTCAGTTTTCCTTCTTGCATTTCAGAACTTCCTCCTGGAATTATTTTCCTTCTCATAAATTACACGCTTTAGAAGTTCTCTCCCTGAGGGTCTGCGCGCACTAAATGCTCAATATTTTTTGCCATCATCATTTGTTTGCGAGTTTTGTATTTGTCCATTTTGTTTGTGGGAGCATTTTGGGGGGGAGGGTCTGCAAACATCTTTTTTGCACCCACACTCTGGAAGGATAGATCAGTGAGACATATAATTCTATATTACCAGTTACTGTGTCTCAGCATTTTGAAGGTACCGCCCCTCCCCTGCCTCCCCTTCCACTGTTTCCTTTGAGGAACCTGGTGTTGATCTCACTGCTGTACCTTCTTAAGGCACCTGTCTTTTCTGTGGCGGCAATGTAGTTCCGTTTTTCCTCAGTGATCTCAGTACCACTATGCTGAGTCAAGGTGTTTGTCTTATTTTTTCTGCTTAGGACTCAGTATTATTCCTGAATCTAAGGATTCAAAGCTTTCAGCAATTGTGAAAAATTCTCAGACATTCTCTTGTGGAAAATCACCTTTCTCATGTTCTCTCCATTGTTCTTGTGGAAGTTTTATGAGAAGCATGTTAGATCCCCTGGTTTATCCTCCATGTCTCTTCATTCCTGCCTTTTCTCCATCATTTTGTTTCTCTGTGCTGTGTTCTGGAAAATTATTCAACTCTAATTCAATTAATTCCCTATCTAACTCTTTCTTTAGATATGTCAAATCTATTTAACCCATTTGGTGGTTTGTTTTTTTAATTTCTTAAATATACTTTTAATTTCTTAGACATTCTATCTAGTGTTTTTCCAAATTAGCCTAAAACTAATCAGTGCTATTAGAAGTTAGGATAGTAGTGGGGTGCCTGGGTGGCTCAGCCCAGCCGTTAGGTGTCTGCCTTGGGCTAAGTTCATGATCCTGGTATCCTGGGATGAGGCCCGCATTGGGCTCCCTGCCAGGCCGGAAGCCTGTTTCTCTCTCTCACACTCCCCTTGCTGTGTTCCCTCTCTCGCTGTCTCTCTCTGTCAAATAAATAAATAAAATCTTTAAAAAAAAAAAAAAAGTTAAAATAGTAGTTACCCTTAGGAGAGATATGGGTAATGACTGGAAGGAAATATGAGGGATGGGAGATTTGGGGTGCTGCTAATGTTCTGTTTTTTGTTATGGGTGCTGGTTACACACGTGTTCAGATTATGAAATTTCATCAAGCTGTCCACTTATAATTTTGGGAATTTATATTATATAGTACTCTTGTTCCTTTCTTGTGTATGTTTTTAAATTTAACCAAACATTTCAGGCATTCTTGTTTTATATTCTGCATTTGATAAATCCAGTATCATAAGTTCTTAGGAGTTTTTGTTAATTCTTTTATGGTGGCTTGTTTCTTTGGTTTTTTTTTTTTTTTTTTTTTTTTTTTTTTTTTTTTTTTTTGGG
>NW_023243867.1:0-1616 GCF_002007445.2 Ailuropoda melanoleuca
CTTTGCAAATATGCAGAGTTCCAGAAGCCTAGAAGCAGTGGGCGCCACAAAGCATGGGACTCTCGTGAATCTCAGGCCAAATCCTAAAAACGTTCTACCATTTGCTACCTTGACCAGAAAAAGAAAAAAACAAAAAACTTGTGTGTGTAGTAAGTTCATTAAGTTCTGCAAAATGTCTTGGAATCACCTCTTCAGGCAGGTAAAATCCTGGCCAGGTAGGCAGGGACTGTTTGACATTTTGGGGAATATGAATGCAAGGAAATGAGAAGTAAAACACACTGTTCATTCAGCAACACTGAAAAAACGTTTAAAAATAGCAAAGTGAAGGGATGCCTGCGTGGCTCAGTCAGTTAAGCATCTGCCTTTGGCTCAGGTCATGATCCCAGTGTCCCAGGATCCAGTCCCCATATCAAGCTCAGCAGGGAGCCTGCTTCTCCCTCTGCCACTCCCCCTGCTTGTGCTCTCTCCAAATAAATAAATAAAATCTTTAAAGAAAATAGCAAAGTGGAAAAAGAGAGGACCAAGTAGTAAAGAGATATGGATCCAGAGAACAGATTGGTGGTTTCCAGAGATGAGAGTTTAGGGGAGAGTGGGCCAAAGGGTTAAAAAGTACAAACTTCTAGTTATAAAACAAATAAGTCCTGGGGAAATGAGACACAGCATGGGGACTATAGTTAATAATGCTCTACTGTATATTGGAAAATTGCTCAGAGAGTAGATCTTGAAAGTTCCCATCATAAGCAAAAAAACTTTGTAACTACGTGTGGTGATGGATGTTAGCTCTACTTACTGTGGTGATCGTTAGGCAATGTGAGCAAATACTGAATCGTTATGTGGTACACCTGAAACTGAGATCGTGCTGTGTGCCGGTTATATCTTACTTCTAAAAATCATGAGAGCATCCCTTGCCCATCCTCTGTCCGCTTTGACCAGGATTCTCAGTAGAGATGCATTCTACATGATTCCCAGCCCACAACAACGATGAGTCACCTGCCTGCCTGCGACAAAAGCTGCACAAAATAATCCTTAGTTAACTATGTGCAATGCGCGCTGGTATCGTCACTATATTCTTTCTCTTTTCAAAAAATTCTAGTGAACCTATGAAGTTTTGTGGCTTTGGCCATTGATTTTGAAACCGTGGCCCCAGGTGGCTTTGGCCTGAGCGCGTTCTGTGGTGAGGTGCGGGGAGCCCGGCGGCTTGCCGAGCACGCGGGTGCCCTGTCTGTGCGCGGCTGCAGGCCGCTCAGCCTGTTAACCTCGTGCGCGGAAACCACGCCGGCCGAGGCGTCAGGAGACGGGGTGAGCGGTCACCCCCTGCAAGGCTCTCAGCCTTAGTAAGCCTCTGGCATCCTCACCTAGGAGACAGAAATGCGGCGGAGCCCATTGGGTCAGAGAGACCCTGCGACGGAATGGAATTTGTTGTCATTTCGTTAGGGGCGATTACAATTGCTTCTCTGAGAAATGTGAATTTAATCGAGTGATGTGTTTTGAGTGCTGCCCAGAAAATGTCAGTATCGGGGCGCCTGGGTGGCACAGCGGTTAATAGTCTGCCTTCGGCTCAGGGCGTGATCCCGCGTTATGGGATCGAGCCCCACATCAGGCTCCTCTGCTATGAG
>NW_023243868.1:0-1616 GCF_002007445.2 Ailuropoda melanoleuca
AATCTTATTAGCCCAACCTATTCATGTTATCTTCCCAAAATAAATATTATTAGAAATTCTTTAAAGTTTGAAAACAATATGGAAATGTCTTTGTAAACATTATTTGTATAGGTCTTATCTTTTCTGTTATTTTAGATTGTATGTGCAAAATAAGCAAGGATTGTACCCTTTTTGTTTAAATTGCATTTAGTATTAGTGTTATATGCACAAAAATTCTGTATTTGTAATTGGCCTTTTTTCCTGTGTAATGATAATTACCTTATTTCCTGAGTTATTTTTCAGAGAAACAACCAAAACACCTCCCATCACCCAACACACTTGCCCCATGTTTCCTCCTTTGTTTCTTTTTCATATAGTGATTCCATGAATAATTCTGTTCTTGTCTCAATTCGAGTCTGCAGGTCGTATTCATTATATTTCTGTCTTGTCCAAGCACAAAATAATTCCGTACTTTTTAATTATCTTCCTTCATTAATACCAGTGATGTCTTTAGTTCATTATTCTCAAATGGCAATTTTCACTCTGGAAGTTTTGACTCAGATATATATGGACACGTGTATTGTGGAAAAATCTCCCTGGATGATTCTGGTATCTGGTACCTCTTTTCCACAGCCTCCGTATCCTGTAAGAACTTTATTTTTCATGATTTACATGTTTTTTCTCATGGTCCTAAATTTCTTAAAGAGTATCTCCTTTTTCTAATTGATTGCTATTTTGCCATTACCTAAAAATCCTAAAAACATTCCTAATATAGTATTTTGCCAATGAAACTAGATTACAGATTAAGTGGTTTACCCAAATTAGCATAAACAGAGGGAGTTTTTGTTTGTTTTTCTGGTTTTTTTTTTTTTTAAAGGTGGAGGGCACCTGGCTGGCTCAGTAGGTAGAGCATATGACTCCTGATCTCAGGGTTGTGAGTTCGAGTCCCACGTTGCCTGTAGAGATGACTTAAAATCTTGAAAATAATAACCACCTTTTTTTTTATTTTTCAGAGCTTGGCCCATAGTGACTATTAAGTAATTTTCAGTTAAAGCTTGTTCAGAAACAATACCTGTTTCAGAAAGATGAGAGCATTTAATGCTTTTTAGAATTATTATGTAGGTTAAAAAGGATTTTTAAAATTGGCTACTCCCTCTCTCCCTACCTTCTAATTTTCTAGAAAGGTGGTTGTTTATTTCTTTAGCATCTACAATTAATGTGTTTTCTGTCTCCCTCTCAATGCAAATGTAAAAGCTCCCCTCTTAACCTTTCTTGTCTAGGAGTAGCTGCTCACTGTTATTCACTTTTCTCTTTCTTACAGATTTAACTCCAACTTTACTCTTGTTATTTCTTGTGGCTGAATATTGCCAGGTGTTCAGTTAGGCTTTTGAAGGTCCATTTCTTTTGTCCGTTTTCATGCGTAGGGATGTAGGAGGTAGGAAAGGGTAATTCTCCGGCGCCCGGGTGGCTCAGTAGGTTAGACGTCTGCCTTTGGCTCAGGTCATGATCCTAGGGTCCCAGGATCGAGTCCTGCATCGGGCAGGAGTCTGCTTTTCCCTCTGCCCCTCACCCTCCTTGTGTGCTCTCTCTCTCTCAAATAAATAAATCTTAAAAAAAAAAAAAAAAAGGAAAGGGAA
>NW_023243869.1:0-1616 GCF_002007445.2 Ailuropoda melanoleuca
GCCCTATAAATTAATATGCAGGTATTTCAAAGATTAAATCAGCCCACTCTGGGCAGGTTACCATCATTTCCTTAGGGCCTGATCACATCCAGATGATGATAAACTGTCAGATGATAAACTGTCTTTGAACAGCAAAGCTCAGTGCTGCTTTACAATGATGACAACGAAGGATCAGTAATCTTGTCAGGATGGTCTCAGGTTGTGTGCCAACTACTACAGGTCTTTGCTGTAAAGTCACCTGATATTCCAGGGAAAGGAGGCTCCTTTCTGGAAACTTCTGGCCCTGGAACCTGGTGGTTGTTCCCATGTTTTCCTTTCCTCATATGATTACCAGTCACATACAGTCAGATCTATTTAAGAGGTGGAGGCAATTTAGGGGTGTCTGGGAGGCTCAGTTGGTTAAGTGTCTTGACTCTTGATTTCAGCTCAGGTCTTGATCTCAGGGTTGTGAGTTCAAGCCCCATGTTGGGCTCCACACTGGCCATGGAGCCTACTTAAAAAAGAAGAAAAGAAAAGAGGTGGAGGCAATTTACTGTGTGGTCAAGAGTATGGACTTTGGAATCTGGAAGGCCTGAGCTGGAATACTAGCTCTGGTAGTATCGGCTGTATGATTTCAGGGGAGGTTTTAACATTTCTGAGCCTCAAATTCCTCATCTATGCTGTGAAGAAATTAAAAAACCTACCTATGGACTTTTCTTAGGATGGAAAAATAGAAGTAAGACACACAGCAGAGAGGCTGGCACATAGTGAAATCTTAAAAAATATTAGCTATTTGTTATTTTTTCTTTTTGAAAAGCATATGAAAATAAAAGCCAGAAGCAGTAAAGATAAAGTTCTACTTTGAGTGTTTCTGAGTAAAATGAAGGCTATGACGAGATGATTCTCTTATTCAAACATTAAAACCTATAGACAGACAGCTTTAAGGAGGAGAGGAACCAATAAATACACCAAGAATATGAGCAAGGCTGGACTGTTTCCTAAAGCAAAGGCAAACAGCTGGATCTGAGGCCACTGTAACCTGCTGGTTAATTCCCTGGACTCTATAGAGTCTGACTTCCTACGATTAAATTTAGGCTCTCCACAGTTAGCATCTGTGTGATATAGGGTGAGTTCCTTAATCTCTTGGGGCCTCACTTTCTTCATCTGTAAAATGAAGATGATAATTATGCTTCCTGGTTGTTATTGTTATGGGATTATAGAGACTATGGAAAATGCAGTCATTAAGAGCATAAATTTTGGAACTCAAGACAGGATGAGTTTGAATCCCAGTTCTGCTGGTTATTAGCTGTGTGACTCTGGACAACTTACTTTAGCTCTCTGTGCTTGTTTCCTTACTTATAAAATGGAGTTATAAATACTATACATTTTATAGATTTGTTAGGCTTAAACTAATTAATACCTATAAAGTGCTTTAAACAGCACCTGGTGAACAAGTGTCATTAAGTGATAAATGATTCAAAATTCAAAAATAATTTGTTTGCCGTGAAAAAATATCATGTTTTAGTCTGGCACTAATTTCATAGCTCTTCTGGTCCTTGTGTTGTGTTTACTTATTGGCCAGGTCCAGGCTTCATGAAGCATCCACCTGTCTTTTAGGTCTGTGGCTGATTACATAC
>NW_023243870.1:0-7792 GCF_002007445.2 Ailuropoda melanoleuca
TAACAAGCAACAGCAACCTGGGGTGTGGGCGGAAGTCCACACTGGAAAGTGGAACTCTTGGGTAGACTCAAAACACCCCTCTGCATTCTCAATCCAGGCAAAAGAGAGCAGTAATGACCACCCTGTGGTCTACTAGGAGGGCTTAAGGCAGTTTTCATCTGTTTAAACTAGAATTATTTTAACCAGTTTTAACATGAAATTGGCAAGTGAGGGGAGGATGAGACCTGACCACTGCCTTAGGCTGAATTTCCTGGAGAAAAAACTCTCAGAGTGCAGTGGATTCATTGCAGTCTTCCAGGAACAACCCCAGAGTAGGAATGAGGGCAACCAAAGTGGGTGGGTGAGTGGGGATATGAATCCCATGGAGATTGTGGAGCTTGGGTGGTCCTGCGGAGCCAAGGGGAGCCATGTGTTTGGACCCTCTATTTGACAAGTTATTGGGGTGGGCAGTGTGCCCTTGGGCAAGGCAGCTCCCTTCTGCAGGCAGAGGCTGTGGCTCAGAGAGGGTCTTGGATGGGAGCCACCCGCACGTACCAGGTGCCTGGGAGAACAAATGGCTTAACCCTAAAGGGGGACCCAACTGGCATACACAGCATCCTTTCCATCCACACCTGAGCTTCAAATTGTTTTGGAGTTGTTCATGCTACTTAGATATGTCTGCCCAATGTCATCAAAATTATGAAATCCAGTGTGTCTGCACAGCCCTGTAACTGCCACCCCTTTTAACCCGGTGATCTGTACATATTAGATACTCAATAATTGCATGCTGATACAGAGTTTCTGAGACGAGACCAATAGAATGATCAGATCATGAACAGTGATAGGGGAGCCAGCAAAGGAAGCCAGTTTGAGAAGAAAATGAGGTGAGCGTTGTCCATTTTGGACAGATCTAATTTAAAGTGACAATGATACAGCTAGGTGAAGAGGTCCAACAGGTTAAAAGGGTTTTGGGGATGCTTCAGTGCTACACAACAGAAGGTATGACATCACCATCTCAGGTCCTTTTTTTTTTTTTTTAAAGATTTTATTTATTTATTTGACAGAGAGACAGACAGCCAGTGACAGAGGGAACACAAGCAAGGGGAGTGGGAGAGGAAGAAGCAGGCTCCCAGTGGAGGAACCTGATATGGGGCTTGATCCCAGAACACCGGGATCACGCCCTGAGCCGAAGGCAGACGCTTGACGACTGAGCCACCCAGATGCCCCATCAGTTCTTAAGTGTAAGAAAAAAGATCTGGGGGCAGAAGGTGGAATAGTAGATGAGTATTTCCCTTTAATATTTTTTATAGAAGGTCTAGTATAGTTAAAATAAACATCAGGGGTTTCCTTGCAGGGAAAAACAAAGGAAAGGCTGTGACCAGAAGGGCTAATCTGTCTTGAGATTCAGGCTGCATATGCAGGGAGTATAATAGGGTTCTGGGCGCAAAAATAGCCCTAATCTCAGTGCTCCACGTCCTCACCTACGTAAAGAGCAGATCTTGGCTTTTTTATATAGGGCCTCCTCTACGTAAATATTCTAAGAATTTCTAGAAGTGCTCACACGTGTCATTTAAATGGCCCCTAAGCCTCCCTAGGACTGGGCCCCTGATGAAATCACTTTGTCAGAGTGTCCGAGGGTGAGGAGGGGCTGTCAGGAGTGCGCCACGAGGGGAGAATGCGTGAGGCACCTTAGAACCCCTACCGGCAGCTCAACGCTCCTCCCGCTAACGTGGTCTCCGCCACCGCCAGCCTCAGCCCTGCCATTCTGCAGGTGCTCATTCAGGGCTATCAGCCCCCGATGTCTGTGCTTTATCATTCTCTCCAGTTAGCAGAGAAATTCTTTCCCTTTTCTTGTTCACTTCTTCAAAGATTATCTCGGAGCAGAGCTGTGCTGAAGCCAGACAGTGGTCGTTTCTCTTTCCTGGAACTGATAAGCACTTACACAGGTAGGTTCTTCCTTGGGCACCTAGAGAACATGGCCGGAGGCGGGAGGGGAGGAGGTGGCCTCACTGGGTCCCAGCCAGGGCGACTCCTTTTTTATATGTTAATGAGCTATTGTTCTTTTTATCATTACTTGTCTCAGTTCCCATTTTCTTCCTCTCCCGGTTCTGTGGCTTCCTTTGGTCCTTGTGGGCATCCAAAGTGCCCCAAAGTATGAATCTCACAGTAATGTCTCCAAGTTGATATACCAAGACTGATTCTGGAAGTTTCCATGCACTAGGCAAGTTCAGCTTAAAACAAGAAGTGCCATCTATTTTCAATACGAAAAGATAATGTTGTCTAAAAGCCTGGGGATAACAGTTAAACCCACTGAAAATCAATAAAAAGCCTTTTAAAGGCCACCATTCTCTTTCATGACATTTTTCTTAATGCTGGATGTCCTGTACCACCAGGCAGTCAGGTAATAGGATTGATTTTTATATAACTCTGGTTCAAGAACATGCAACCATTATAGGGAAGGTGGAAGGGCTGAAGAGAAAAGAGAAAATGGGTTTCTATCGCTTCTCCCCTAGCACAGCTCCACATTTGCTTTGCAGGAAGTAATTTCCCGCACACACAGCACTAGGGAGCAGCGCTGTTCAGCCACTACATTTGAGTGCCTGGTACCCAACCTGGATATTCCAGGAACCTGCCAGATTCCCAACTCTGCCACTAATGTGCACGAGAGGGTGCCCTCACTTAACCTCCTGGTGGCTATAAAATGAAGAAGACGAGCAGTGTCTGCGTGGCACAGTCAGTTAGGCATCCAACTCTTGGTTTCGGCTCAGGTCCTGATCTCCGGGTCATGGGGTCAAGCCACATCGTTCTCTACGCTCAGCGTGGAGTCTGCTTGGGATTCTCTCTCTCCCTCTCCCTCTGCCCCCTCCTGCTCACGATCTCTAAAAGAAATAAGGCCTCTCTCTCTAAAACAAATAAATAAATTTTTTAAAATGAAGATGAAGATACTGCCCATCTTAAGTCAGCGCCGTGCTCCAGGCATATCTACTCGTCGTGTAACTAATAAAACTAATGATATAGGAAGGTACTTCAAAAAATACAGAAAAAGTGTAAATGAAGGTTATCATCTCAAAGGAATTTTTGAAATCATTAAAAATTTCAAAAAAACCCCACAAACAACCCTATTTTAATCTCATCCAAGGAGAGGCATACTAAGGCATTCTCTCCAGTCAAGCAGGAAGCCAGGAAAGGACAAGCTGCTCACCTTGGTCCTGAGAGACTGGTCCTGGGTCACTTCTACCGACTGTGAATCTGTGTCTTGCACGTGCACAGCTGGCCATGGAGCTGTGCAATAGACTTCCTTTCCTTTTCTTTTTTTTTTTAATGATTTTATTTATTTATGTGACAGAGAGACAGCCAGCGAGAGAGGGAACACAGCAGGGGGAGTGGGAGAGGAAGAAGCAGGCTCATAGCGGAGGAACCTGATGGGGGACTCGATCCTGGAACGCCGGGGTCACGCCCTGAGCTGAAGGCAGACGCTTAATGACTGAACTACCCAGGCGCCCCTAGACTTCCTTTTCTGCTTCTGCTCCGTTTCCACCTTTGAGAGGGAACTCTCCGACCTTCCACACCATCTCCCAGATCCCATCTTTATCATGCTGGCTCTGACCTCTGATAACTGACACTGTCTGTCCTTAAGATCTCGCCCTCATAAAGAAGTAGTCAAAATTCATTGTATTCTGACCTCCGTTCCCATAGGCTGTGATGAAAACATTCATTAGAACAAACACAGAAGTGTCAGGGACATTTTTAGGAAGGCGGGAGTGGGAGAACTGGCAAATGAAGCTAGCTACTCAAAACTAGGGTGAATTATTCTAAGAATAAAACCCAGTAACCGTGAGCAAACAACCCAACTATTCCTCCAAAAAGCAGCTGTGAAAAATGCCTGGAAATAAGAAACACTAAAAGATAAATATTTGAGTGATTACCCACTACAGCTAGTCCACACAGTGCCTGGTATTTAGCCTTACTTAGCAGTCGGAGGAAACCTTCTGGAACTAGTGCGTGATTTCTGCATCTTCTTTTTAGGAGAACTTTGTAGACAACCCTCATTTTCCAAAGAAATCACCACTTCTCCACTGTCTGCCCTTCTTTTTCCCCTTCCCCTCGATGCTGGAGCTCCCCTCCACCTGCTGACTTCGAACTCTCTGACTCTGTTGCTGCTGCTGGGGGAGAATTCTCAGTTGTGTTGTGTTCTTGGTTCAGGAGCAAGGAAAGGGGTTTAGGAAGTTTTAAGAGATACGTATGTCAATTAGAAATGCTTGTTTCTGATTAAACCATAAATCTTGGTACTTGTTTCCTTAAGAAATCCAGAAGTAAGTGGCCTTAAGTTTGGTCCAGCAACCCTCCGATTTCATCAAGGATCTAGGTTTTCCCTTCAGATTCTGCTGGAACTTTGAGGTATTTCTCTCAAAATACTTCCTCATCACTGTATCTGACCAACTTCTCAGATCAAGTTTGTGTACAGTGACTCTCCTAACATGGCGGTGACCTCTTCTTCAGTCAGGACACTGAGGGGACAAAGGGTGGTCATTGATTTCTTATTCTTTTTTTTTTTAAGATTTTATTTATTTATTCGACAGAGATAGAGACAGCCAGCGAGAGAGGGAACACAAGCAGGAGGAGTGGGAGAGGGAGAAGCAGGCTTCTAGCGGAGGAGCCTGATGTGGGGCTCGATCCCATAACGCCGGGATCACGCCCTGAGCCGAAGGCAGACGCTTAACCGCCGTGCCACCCAGGCACCCCTGATTTCTTATTCTTAAGGCCTCTGACAGTCAGGTGTAAAGAGCAGTGAACTTCCAATCATTTGCAGTATTCCAAGAAGGTGAATTACCACCTGAAAGTAATGATGAAGAAAGGAATGGAGTAGAAATAAGAGGCTGGATTAGATTAGATTAGATTAGATCAGATTGACCCAAATGTCACATTTGCTCTAACTTCCTATTAAACGTAATGGGGGAAAATGAGTATTGAGGGCAGATCCCAGAACAATATGTCACTAGGGATAGAAGGAAGAGTAAGACCATCTAGTAGAGCCAGTGTGAACACACAAATTACTCTAGTAGAAGACAGAAGAAGAGCTGCCGGGGGGCTTCGAGGACAGAGAGAGCACAGCTGCAGGAGGTGGCCTCTGGGAAGGTCATCAAGGTGGTGGTACAACAGAGATGGGAGCGGAAGCAGGAGGCATGGCGGAGACCCTTGCATGTGAGACTGTGGAAGTTACATTTAACAAAGGCAGAGAGAGAGAGAAGGCAGTAAAATATGCTGCTGATGAGAGATATCATGATAGTTACACCCAAAAGCAATTGATTTGGAATTGACATAAACAATGGGTGAAGGAAATGACATTGAAGAGGTCCAGTTAGGAGGGGATTGCGACAGTCCTGGGAGGAGAGTGAGGAGCTGAGGCCAGACAACCAAGAGGCAGAATCTTTAGCCCTGGCAGCTCAAAGAATGCGCCGGAAAGAGAAGGGGGGGGGAGCCACTGACTGTGCCTTTGGTGATGATGACTGGGCCAGCAGTGCAATAAACAGGGACAGCAAGATCAGGGGGAACATCCAAAGGGAGCTGGAGTGAAATGTGGAGAGAATTTTTATTTTTGAAACTGTTGACTTTTAATGGGTTTTCTGGCATAGATACTTTTAATGGGCTTTCAGGCAGGTGTTGAAAATGTGAGCCTGAGTTTGGGAGAAAAGTAGTCAGGGTGGGGAGTGCATCTATATACACAGTGTGGTCGAAGCCTAAGTGCATGGATGAGGTAACCAGGGAGAGAATGAAGAACAAAGAAAAGGGAGGGGAAGGGAAAGGAAGGGAAGGGAAGGGAAGGGAAGGGAAGGGAAGGGAAGGGAAGGGAAGAGGGAACTGAGCATAGAAACCTAGAGAATGCGCATATTTAGAATGCGCATGTTTAGAAGGAAGATTGTATTCTCCCCACATTTATAACACTGTATGGAACTTGTTTGAGGGCAGACTGTATCCTGTTCACTGTTGTGATCCCCAGTGTCTCCCATAGTTCAGACAGACACTTAATAAATACCACTGAATGAATAAATGAAGCTAAAGTGGGGGGGCAGACAGATTAAAAAGAGGGAGAGATCCAAAAGAAAACAAGTAATGTAATGTCTCTGTAAGCAAGGAAGAAAAGAATTTGAAGAATAAAGTTACCTATGGTATCATTTCCTGCATCAAAACAAAAACTAAAGAGACCTGAGAGAAATCCTGGATTTGGCAACTAGGAACTCATTCAGATTCTCTAAGAACACGTTCCATAGACTTCAATAAAACAGTCAGAGTAGAGACCATGTTGCAATGGGTTAACTGGGAACTGGCAGTTTAAAAGAAGAAAAAGTGCAAGTAAGTTATACTCTTTAGTCTTCAAACAACTTCAGCTTTAGAAAAGGAGTGGGGTGCCTGGGTGGCTCAGTCAGTTAAGCATCCAACTCTTGGTTTCCGCTCAGGTCATGATCTCAGGGTTGTGAGATTGAGCCCCACATGGGGCTCTGCACTCAGAGACTGCTTGAGATTCTTTCCCCCGACCTCCCTCCCCACAGCCCCTCCCCCAATTTGTGTGCCCATGTGGGCTCTCTCTCTCTCTCTCTAAACTAACTAGATAGATAGATAGATATTTTTTAAAAAAGAGAAAGGAGGAAAGATAGGGTTTGGTAGAGTCACAGAGTTAAGGGACATTTTTGCTTAAAGCAGGATTCCCTTCAAGTTGTTTGTTTATAAATGTTCAAAAACATTATAGAACAAAAGGGAAAATTGGGGTTTGATAGTAAATAATTTAGGATATACTGAGATAGCAAAGTTGAACAGACTTCTTTTCACTATTGCAAAACTTCTCAGGACCTTTAACGAACTACTGTGAATTCTAAATATTCAAAAAGGAGATAATGGCACATAGGATGACTCAAACATATTTGACACAATGATTCATTTTTCCCCTAAGTTACCCCCTAAGAAGAACGTTAGGTAGATAGATTTTGGAAAACATGGTTTACGAAAAGGGGAGACAATTTTATAAGCCAAGGAGAAATAGGGAGTTAAAAAAAGGAGAGATTGAGGAAGCATTAGATAAATGGACACCTGATGGGAGAAGGTCCCAGAAATTCTCAGAAGGGACATGACAAAGGCGAACAGGTGGAGGAGGAAAGATTCTCTTTCATCAGCTGTCTGAGACACATGAGGAGAGAGGAAGGGTAAAATGTATCAGTGAAGTTTGCAGGGAGAAAGAAAAGTGAGACAGTTTGTAGCGGAAGGCTTCACTCTTTCCAGAAAAGAAAAGGTTAAGTGGGCAGAAAGGACACAGAGTTGGGTTGACTAAGTGGAAGATAATTATAAAGAAATCGACAGGGCCCAGGAAGGGACTGCAGGAACAAGGGAAATGTGAAGAAAGGGAGGAGGGGCAATATCAGTTTCAAAAGTGTTTTTATACTCAGACATAAGCTTTGGCCTAAAATTTCACTTTAATGGAATTTACCCAACAGATACACTTACGTAAGTCTGTGGTTACATGTTCAAGGATGTTCATTACAGCATTGTTTACAGTAGTGGAAAAATTTTAAAAACATCTCTATGCAAATTAATTGAAGGCAGTTAATAAGTTAGGCCACCTCTTATATCAAAATATTAAGTAGCCAGGGGTGCCTGGGTGGCTCAGGCAGTTAAGTGTCCCACTCTTGGTTTTAGCTCAGGTCTTGATCTCAGGGTCATGAGATTGAGTCCCCCCATCAGGCTCCACACTCAGCTTGTAGTTTGCTTGAGATTCTCCCTCTCCCCAGCCGTGTGCACGCACTTTTTCTCTCTCTCTCTCTCT
>NW_023243871.1:0-1616 GCF_002007445.2 Ailuropoda melanoleuca
CTGGCTGTCTCTATCTCTGTCAAATAAATAAATAAAATCTTTAAAAAAAAAGATTCCAGAGTTGGGGTTCCAATTTGTGCCATGCATGCTGGGGAGCAGGTAGAGAAGGATGACCTACGGAGAGAAATGGACCAGGTGTGGGAGATTGTGCAATGAGAGAGAGGGAGAGAGAGACTCAGAGAGTGAAAGAGATTGGAATAGAGGACAGAGAGACCTACACACATGCTAGAGGAAACACACACACACACACACACACACACACACACACATATCCCGGGGGATGGGAAGAGCTGGAGGGATATAAAGGCAGAGAGACACACACAGACACAGAGGGAGAGAGTGGGATGGAGATCAGAGAGAGATGTTTAGAGAGAGATAATGAAAGAGAAAAAGAGATGGCACTCCTCCCTGGCACTGGGTACGACCCCAGTGTTTCTCAAGGTCGAGCTGCTCTCCCTGCCTTGTCTTCCCGAGAAATGCTGAATCTTCCTCCAGCCACCTTTACACTTGAGCGAGCTTCAGGGAGTCTCTGGTTCTTTTGAGAACCACTGGCTCCCAAGCAAGGCTGGAGGAGGCTGTGGGGAGGGGGAGCCGCCCCCCCCCCCACAGACCTGCCTGAGAAGTACATGGTGCAAGCTGGGGAGGCAGACGCTGCACTCTGCTCAGCAGAACACCTGTCACTTCTAGTTACCTGCAGGACCTGGAGATGACTCTGTTCCTCTGCAAACGTCCACAGAGCTGCCAGCTCCCAGGGGCTGGCTGGTCTCCGGCTGGCCTGCGGATCGGAGTTAATGAGGCCCTGGCTGTGCTCACTGGCCCCTCCAGGCCCGTGTTCACCGTTCACCTGATGCTCTGCCCTCCCTGGGGCTGTCCCTGCTGGCCTCTGCTCAGGCCAGGCCCCCCTCACTGTTCTCCCCCCACCCCCCTCCAGGAAGCCGTCCTCACAGGAAGCCGTCCTCACAAGTGACCCGCAGCACACACAGATCCTTTCCTTTCTAAACTTTCTTAGTATCTCTTATCTCTCTTGTCCTTTGGTGCATATGGCTCTGTGATTATGTTGCATAAGGGGTTATTACACTAGTTATAGGTCCCTCAAGCTGGCCATGTGAGTGAGAGGAAAAGGAAATCACTAAATTCATATTACTTCGGATAACAAGATCCCTTCGTGATGGAGAATGCTAAGTGGATTCTGTGAACCTTCCAGGTGCTATTCTAAGCACTCATTATCTAGCAACTCATTTGCTCCACATGGTTGCATACAGAACAGGAACCTGGGTGCAGGGAGGGTGTCCCTTGCTAAAGGTCATGTCTATGGTCAAAGACAGAGGGCAAAGGAGATTTTGTGGCAGATTCCTTTCCCTCCCACTCGGTTGGCCAGTGCCTAACCAGCCACCATTGGAATCTTGTCCTGTTACCCTAAGGCTGTGAACCTATAAAATCCAGGTATTTTTTGGCAGAAGGAGAGCTGAGGCAGAAGGAAGGAAGGCCTCCTAGACCACCCCAAATGACCTCCTTCGGCCAGAACATCTGCATGACTAGCACCCTCCAATTTTCTAAGTGCATCCTATGGAATGTTAATTGTTGGGATATTAAATAATATTTACTACAAAAAAAAA
>NW_023243872.1:0-1616 GCF_002007445.2 Ailuropoda melanoleuca
AAAAAAAAAAACTCAATATAGCTCATACATATGGTAGTAAAACAAAATTATGAAACTTTTTATAAGGAAACGTGGAAGGAAACCTTACGACCTAAGGCAATTCAGAGTTTGTTTGAATTAACACCAAAAATCACAATTTATAAAAATATTCTACAAAAGATGGAAAAAAAAATTAACACTTTTGGTATGTGAAAGATACTGTTAAATGAATGTAAAAGAAGCAACAGGCTTGAGAAAATATTTGCCCATCACACAACTAAGACTTGTCTCTTGAATAGATAAAGAATTTTCTAAACTCAGTAAGTCCAAAAAAAAACAAAAAAACCCCAATCAGAAACTGGGCAAAGACTTCAACACACATTTCATCAACTAGCAACTGTACTTTTGTGTATTTCTCTCAGAAAAGGGGACACGTAAGTTTACACATAAAAAAGACTGAGATCTTGCCATCTGCAACATCGTGGATGGAGGTAAAGGGTATTATGCCCACTGACTCCCAAGTGTTAAACCATTCTTTCTCACCATTACCCATGACAGCCACAGAGACAGCCAATCTAATATTTTTTTGCCATTTTGTTCACATGCTTACGTGTGATAATGAGTCAAGAGAAGTGCAACATCATTGTCTCCCTGACATCAGAATTATTAACATGGAGAAGAAACTGCTTATGTTTTCACCCAACTTCTCTCCTGGAAAGCCATAGTTTGAGGCCATGTCATTCCTGCTGGTCAAATGACCTCTTCTGCTCAGTGTGACTGAAAATTGAAATGAATTGATATAATATGCACTCCACACATGTGGGCTTATGCAAAAAGCTGTCTCCTTTTAAGGTAAAGTGGTATCTCTTGGTATACAGATATCTAGAAAAATTATAGGCATAATTTATAATTGGCATAATTGCACCTACAATTTTTCTAGATGGAATCAGTGGACCGTTGCGGCAGTTTTAGTAGGGGTTGATAGCAGGTGTAATGGACGGAGAGGAGATACAAGTCAAGCACTATGGAAGCATCTTCATTGTTTTTCATTAAGTTTTCAAGCTGTTGTCACATTAGGAAACAGGAAAAAGGTGGCTGTCTGTCTCCCTAAGACATCTGAGTGTTTCCGAATGTCACTAAGAACGCTGGGCAGGTACAAGACATTACAGGAATCATAGGCATGCTGCTGTTTGGTAACAGCTTAAGATAACCCACTCATAGGATTTTATGAATTTGGGAAGATAACTTTTTTTTAGATAATAGTGTAAGGAAATATCTTCTTTAAGTCGGTGGCTTGGAGTATGACTTTGTTTGGAGTATCTTTTCTGATACCAAAATTTGATCTAATTATTTTTACTCTATTTTACAGCTTGTGGCTTTAAGGAGAGAAAAGTCTCTAAAGAAACCCAAAAATGTGCACATCGGCTTTTTTCTAAGAATTATTATCATTCTGTTTTTCACCCTTAGCTTTTCAAATCCCCTTGAAGATATTTTAGGGTATAATTTGAACTAGAATCTACTTTTAAAAACGTGGACAGTCGAATGCACAATCCCAGTTATTTCACATGCTAAGCTCTTTTCATGTATTTCCACTGCTGTTTCGCTGACCTTGCAAATCTCTCTCTTTTTGGGGGGGG
>NW_023243873.1:0-1617 GCF_002007445.2 Ailuropoda melanoleuca
AAAAAAAAAAATGATGGTTTGATCTGATGAGAGCTTATCCCATGTCAGGACATAATCCTAGGATTTTATTTTTTATTTATTTTAATTCTTTAAAAAGATTTTATTTGAGAGAGAGAGAGTGAGTGCACAAGTGGGGGTCAGGAGCAAAGGGAGAGGGAGAGGCAGACTCCCTACTGAGCAGGGATCCTGACATGGGGCCGGATCCCAGGACCTCAGGATCATGACCTGAGCTGAAGGCAGACACTTTACCGACTGAGCCACTCAGGCACCCCAATCCTAGGATTTTAAAGGCTGACTCCCAGGCATCTTAGTATTTCAGGCTTTCTTTGTCCTAGTAGAGACTTAATTTTTTTTTAAGGGGGAGGGTGTGGGAAGGGTAGAGGGAGAGAGAGAATCCCAAGCAGACTCTGTGCTGAGTGCAGAGCCGAATGCGGGATTCGATCCCAAGACCCTGTGATCATGACCTGAGCCAAAGGCAAATGCTTAACTGACTGAGGCACCCAGGTGCCCCATTTCTTAATCTTTATTTTTTATTTTATTATTTTTTAAGATTTTATTTATTCATTTGACAGAGAGAAAGAGCAGAAGCAAGGGGAGCAGCAGGCAGAGGCAGAGGGAGAAACAGGCTCCTTGCTGAGCAAGGAGCCTGATGTAGGGCTTAATCCCAGGACCCTGGGATCATGACCTGAGCTGAAGTCAGACACTTAACCGACTGAACCACCCAGGCGTCCCATTTCTTCATCTTTAAAATGGGAATGAGAAAACCTAACATAAGGTTATCAAAACTTGGCAAAGTGTGAAGAGTTGAGTGTATGTTACTATTCTGTTTTATTCCTCACAAATTGTTTTTTAAAATCCCTTCGTGTTATTTGTCAGTTTGTATTTTATCCGTAACTCTATCAGTAGAGAAGGAAAAGACCTTTTTTTTTTCATTTTTACACTGAACAACTTAAACAAGTAATCCCTTAATATCATTAGTGTGCAGATATCCCAAAGGCCTCTTTTATTTATTTATGTATATATCCAAAGGCCCTTTTTTAAAAGTAGTGTAAGTATAGTGGGTCTTAGAGGAGGTCCTGCTTCTCAAATCCCAGCTCTTCCACCTAGTCAGGTGATCATGGGCAAATTATTTGCTCTAAGCCTCCTTTCCCTCTGTAAAATGGGATAATACTGCCAACTTCTCTGCGTTGTTGGGAATAAGGTATTTGTCAAGGACTTAGCCCGTGGTGAAGTAAATGTAAGCCATTTCCTGGTATTAATAATAAAGGCCAGGAATAAAAGTTAATATTTAAAGAATAAGGTAATGAATTAGTTAACTATTAAATACTTTATTTGTCTTTAAAACCCCATAAGCAGTGAAACCGTTGTAATTCAGGAAAATGTCTTTGGAGGCCCTGTGGAGTAATGACTCCATATTCAAATTGGTGGCTCCGTTGGTTAAGCATTGGGCTTGGCTCAGGTCATGATCTCATGGGTCATGAGATAGAGCCCCAAGTGGTGCTCCGTACTCTTTGGGGAGTCTGCTTGAGATTCTTCTGCCTCTGTCCTTCCTCTTACTCGGGAGTGCCCACACACATGCCTTCTCTTTCTTTCTTTCTTTTTTTTTTTTTTTTTAAG
>NW_023243874.1:0-154 GCF_002007445.2 Ailuropoda melanoleuca
GTCATGTTTCACTCACGGTACCAAAGCTCCTTGATTCCTGTTCCACCTTCCATAAGGCCGTCGTGACTTCAGGGAGTTTTCCCTCTCACTTTGTTTCTTGGTTCTAAGGGCTGGATCCTCCCCAGGTCCCTACACCCAATGTGGAATCGGGGTC
>NW_023243874.1:398-561 GCF_002007445.2 Ailuropoda melanoleuca
ACGAAGGGTGATGATAGTGCTAAGACGGTCCCTGTACGGTGTTGATTCTGACGGACGTGTCTTGGGCCTTTTTGTTCCATTGCCGCCTGCAGTTTGACAGGATTTCCCCAGGGAGCAAACATTTCGTTGGAAGAGGGTTTTGACCGAATTGTCTTTCTCAGTG
>NW_023243875.1:0-1617 GCF_002007445.2 Ailuropoda melanoleuca
GACAAATATCCAAGTAAGGTCTGTGGGGCAACAACTGCAAAAGGAGTAACATATACATGATGGAAATATCAGAAGAAGAAAGAAAGGAATAGAAGAAATATTTGAGGGGTGTCTGGGTGGCTCAGTCAGTTGAGTGACTCTTGATTTTGGCTCAGGTCATGATATCAGGGTAATGAGATTGAGCCCTGCATCGGGCTCCACACTCAGTGGGGAGTCTGCTGGAGATTCTCTCCCTCTTCCTTCCCCCCCAACTCTCTCTCTCTCTTTCTCTCTCAAATAAATAAATCTTTTTAAAAAAATAAATATTTGAAATAATGACTATTTTCCCCAAATTAAGCTTAGACACCAAACCACAGATCCAGGGAGCTAAGAGAACGCCAAGTAAAATAAATGCCAGCAAAAACTATACCTAGGCATGTAATTTTCAAAGTAAAGAAAATAAAAAATAAAGAAAAATTCTTGAAAGAAGGCAGAGGCAAAAACACCTCATCTACAGAGGAACAAAGATAAGAATTACATCTGACTTCTCAGAAACCACGTGCCTTATGAAAATCAATGGCCTTCTGCCAGGAACCAATATTACAAAACAGGAGATTTCAGTGATTGGGGCCTTAGTGACAGAAAATTTCCCTCTTCTATTGGGTCTTATTCACCTTTTCTTTACAAAATAGGGGGGACCACTCAAAGACTTTCAGGGTGAACAAACGAACAAAAAATGCACCTGCATGTGAATTTCTGTCACTGCCCTGTAGGAAGAATCAGTTGGGAACATTTCTTACTAATAAAAACAAAACAAAAATCTATTTTAAGATGCACTGCGTTACACCTTTAAAGTCTAAAGGAAAGGAACATGATGCCATAAGAGTAAAATACAGAAGGGCTCTAATTGACCCCGTCTCCAATCACTCCCTTAGAGTGCGTCTGAGTGGCAGTAATACTTAAATGGTGTATGAAAAGCAAGTAGTTAATCCCTGTGAATATGGTAGGAAGAGAATTCTAGGCAGAATACATTAGGATATCAAAACAGCAATAACTTGAGCTAGAGGAAGACAGTTGGCTCGAATATATTTGCATATTCTTGGAGAAGGACCATAGAGAAATTCAAGAAATTTATAATTATCACTTGCCTCCTGCTGTTCTTCTCCCAATCCCCATTCAATAGAATGTGCATGATAAACGTTTAGGAAGCCATTAAAATGACAGAAAATACTTCGGCTCTCATACTAGGAAATGACTATATCAATAGGTGAGAGATTTGAGACGTTATATAAGGAAGATGCAGAATACAGTCATTTTAAGACAAAGTCTGACTGGGAAGAAACTGTTAATCTTTCTAGATAAAAATACATTTCCCTTTGGCACACCTAAGCCCAAGTTTCAGCAATTCTTAGTAGGATGGTGTTGCGCAATTTCACAAAACTGACAATTAACAAAATGAATAGTTCATAATCTTTGACCTAGCTGTATCTTACATTTGGAAATCTGTGCTACAGGTATATAAATATGGACACAAATGTTGGGACATCATTTTTAGGGGGAATAAAAGGAAAGAAACCATATCACTACCAGAAGCATCCATTCTTTCTATGAAATGTCGTGCTACAAAAAATATAAAAT
>NW_023243876.1:0-1617 GCF_002007445.2 Ailuropoda melanoleuca
GTTCCCGTTTCCCCATAACCTCACCAACATTTGATATCACCAGTCTTTTTAAATTTAGGATAGAGTTGTTCAAAATATTCTCTTATGACTCATACTCTCCATAGTGTGTTTAGAAAAAGTATTGTATTCGTTGTTGATACAATGCTTATCATCTTTTGTTTGTTTGTTTGTCTTATTGACTTGGCTAGAAACTTTGCCCAATTTTATGCTAATTAAGTTAAGTGTTCTGAGCACAGTTAAGGTAGGCTAGGCTAAGCTATGAGGTCAGGTGGGTTGGGAGTATTTTATGCATTTTTTACTTAAGACATTTTCAACTTGTGATGGGTTTATTGGGAAATAATTCACTTGTAAGTTGAAGAAGACCTGTGGTTGAAATCATACAAAAGGGAGCTCCTTCAAAATGCTTCTTTCCCTCTGAAATATGCATCTAAGTTTCGAACATATTTTCTTACTTTAATAGCTCAGTTCTTTTTAGTGCTGAAAAATATTCCATTCTCCCAATATACAATAATTTATTTTTTTATTCACCTATTGTAGGGCTTCTTGGTTGCTTCCAAGGCTTGGTAATTATGAATAAAGCTGCCATAAATATCCATGTGCAAACAAAATGCATTATTTTTTTCATTTTCTTTGTGGTTATATCACACCTTATTTCTCTTTTGTTAGTTCTTTGTCTCTCTCTCTCTCTCTGTCTCCCTCTCTGTCACTGCAGTAGGAAGACACTCTGGTTGTGGATCAAATGAATGATATTTGTTTATTAATATTAGGCAGGAAGGGATGAGCAACACATATATTTTAATATATAGTTCTTTAACTTTATGGGAAATGATACTAATCTCTGTCCAGTAGGTGGAATGCCAGGAAGTGTGTTTCAGCTTTGAATTATAAATTCTCACTCTGTCTTCATTATTTATTATGTTTGACTTCAATGGGACATCAGGAGAGGTGACCCCCAGGAACCAGCTCAAAACAGATTCTACTTGGGGCACCAGGGTGGCTCAGTCAGCTTAGCATCTGCCTTCAGCTCAGGTTGTGATGCCAGGGTCCTGGGGTGGAGTCTTGCATCAGGCTCCCTGCTCAGTGGGGAGTCTGCTTCTCCCGCCCCATCTGCCCCCTGCCACCACTCCAGGCTCCTGCTCATTCATACACACACACTCTCTCTCAAATAAATCAATAAATCTTTAACAAAATAAAAATAAATGAAAGAGAATCTACTCTAAATATTTATTTGTTTCCACAACTGATTTCTGTATGAACTACAGGGTATATATATCAAGATATATACCAATGCCTCAGAAATTTAAAATAACACTATGAGATTTAGATTATAGCTTCTTTTTTCTTTTCTTTTCTTCTCTCTTTTTTTTTTCTTTTCTTTAGATTACAGTCTATGAGCTACCAAACGATGTCTGTCATTGTGTGGTCTAGCCTCTAAATCCAAAGTTTTAATAAAATTGTCATTAAAATATTTTCCTTTATAATTCACAAAATAAAGTGCAATGGTTTTTGTTGTTGTTGTTGTTCTGGCTCAGTTGTTTTTCATGAAGTTTCCCCTACCTATACCATTTTAATACCTCACAAAATTAATTTAGTTTCCAATTAATTTTGGATTGCAAG
>NW_023243877.1:0-1617 GCF_002007445.2 Ailuropoda melanoleuca
CTCTCTCTCTCTCTCAAATAAATAAACAAAATCTTAAAAAGATAATTAGACATAATGATAAATGTAAAAAATAAGACATAGAATAACATTAGAAATACAATATAGGGTCACAGTAAAACATTTCTTATTTCAATTAAGACCTGAGAGAATACTAACAAGCTACAAAAGATGGCTACTTCTTGGGCCACAAGAGGCAAGACTTTCTAGCCTTCTGTAACTACTCTGACATCGCTCTTACCACATCTTATGGCCATTTGTGCCACACAGCTTCAAATTAAAAAGAAATATGTAAAAGAGATACTCTGTTGACCAACTATGGCCACTCCCATTCTTGAAAACTACCCTCAGAAAATAAACAGTAATGAAAGGGAATTGAAAGTGGTAAGAAAGGAAAAAGTGGTAAAAAAGGACAGTATTGAATGTCACGTACTGCCCTGAAATATAAGAAGCCTTGTTTTCTGATGCCCAAGTTTGACAATATTTCCTAAACGGTAAAGAAATAAACTGTGAGCTGTCTAAAATATTTAGCGACAGAAATTGCTAAATAACCAGTCTGTGTAGCTGTCCATGGCTGAATAAAGCTGCCGTAGTGCATGAACCCATTCTTAAGCTTTGCTCAAGTTCATCTCTACGTGTTATTTCCCTCAGCTACCCTTCCCAATCCTTGCTCACCATGCTGTTTGGAAATCTCTAGAGGAAGGGTGGAGTGAGCCCCATGACTCCTGCTCTCTTGCCATTTTTAGCTGCCTGCAACCTTTCCTGGCTGCCACAATTTATAGACTTGGGCTCAGTGGCCTTGCCAAATAACAAGCGTCTGGCTCATGAACCCTGAGGTGGACTCCCATTAAATGGAAACGTGTCCACTCCACCATATGAAAGCAAAGAAGGGGCCTGAAATGTCAATGTGTGAAAAGTCAAGGTTAATGGAGTGCAAGATTTTTATAAGAGAACCACCACCCTGCAATGACTAATTAAACTGAGTGAGGTCCAGATGGCAAGCATCTTTAAAGATGCCAATTATAGATTCAAATGTTTTTGTGTGACACTGTTTTCCTAGAAAGATTAAGTAGGAATGACGACTTGCTCTTAGTGTTAGGCACCATTTTATTCCACCAAAGATCTGGCCAATGCCTGCCCTTGGCTGCCCCTATGTGCACAATGGATGCTAATTTCATCATATATCCTAGACACAGAGCAGACACCAAGAACATTTAAGTATGTGTGGCCAGCCCAGAAAAAGAGAGTGGATCCTGGTAAAGAATCAGATTCCCCACATTTGTACCGACACACTCTTGCACAGTTACCAAACTGAACGACAGTGAAAAATTTACACTTACGAGGCCCACGGACAAGTTGGAATGAGGTGTACCCAATTCTTCTACTTTAAGACACAGAGAAGTCAATTTGATCCTTTTTCTCTTACACAGAGTCTCATATTTAGACGGTATTCCTCAATCTACTATTTTGCTCAACAGTCCTGCACAGCAGACTGATACTACAGATGTTATCAAAATAGTCCATGTTCAAAGCACTTTAACAAACTCTGCATTAAACTGAATTAAAAAGGGTTCTTTGCTATAAGATTTCTCAGCTCCTTTTCTCACTATGGTATACCAT
>NW_023243878.1:0-1617 GCF_002007445.2 Ailuropoda melanoleuca
GCTTAACGACTGAGCCACCCAGGCGCCCCCCACTCCCAGAATTTCTGACTCAAATGGTCAGGGTGTGGAGAGAGCACTGGGATTTTTAAAAGCACCCCAGGTGATTTGATGTGCAGCCCAGGCTGAGAACCACTGGGTCAGGCCATCCTAAAGGGCCTAAGCAAGCTCTCTGTAGAGAGTATGGGGGGTACAGTCCCAAAGAGAAAAATGTCTGTACTTCAATGTCCTTATCTGTAAGTTGTGACCAATAATGGTTGTAGCACTGTGTTGTTGAGATGTTTATATGAGATCCCATATATATAGCATCTTGTAGTAGATATCTGTCTATTTGGTGTGCACAACATTCACAACGGCTTCTGAGAAACCTCTTTCCCTCCTTTCAATCCATGCAGTTGCTGGAATCATGACCTTGCCCTTACTCCAGGAAAGAACACCTGACTTAAGCCAGCACTGCTCTAATCACTGTGATTGACCCAAGGATGAGCACCTAGACCATCAGAGCCGATCAGCAGCAGTCAGTATGTGGGCTTTTGCTAGATCTAATGGGAGGAAGAAGCACTGTTCCTGCAAGAATGCTAAACTGGGGGAATATAAGCCTACAGTTGCCAGGGTCATCTTGCCACCATGAAGAAGAACCCCAAGATCAAGAGAGACATGTTTGTGATGACATCAGCTGAACACTTTGATCAGCCTGACATGTCCCTGGGACATCCTTAGGTATTTTATCCAATAAATCCCTTTTTGTGCTTGAGCTAGTTTGATAGCTCACAAGAAAAAGCATCTTGACCAACATGCACTTGGCAACATTTGAATATGCTTAGATACCAGACCCACTGGGAAATTCAGAATTGGGGTCTCTAGGATGGTTCCTTCTTGCTGCAACTTTGCAGAACCAGAGTCTCTAGAGAGCTTTCAAACTCCCAATCCCTCTGGACCTGACCAAACACCGTGGTACCCACACTGTTTCTTCCTCTCTCCCAAGCTTGAATAGCCCATGTCTTACACACAACTTCAAGTCACAGCTATACTTTGAGACCTGCCTGGCCTATCCCCTGACTACTGTGGCTGTATCTACCTTCCATGTTCCCATTTGCCCCAAACACTCAGCCTGCACCACTAGTTTTTAATAGCTTGTGTGTGTACTTTATTATCTGTATTGTTTCTTTCTGTGTACATGTTTGGTTGACCCAACTTCAGTGTAAGTTTTGAGGGAAGGGATCATGTTTTAGTCTACTTTTGGGTTCTCCAAATACAATCAAAGTAAGTAAATGCTTGCTAAATTTAATTAAAAGCATACAGTAGATTAGGGAATAAATGCAAAGTTGAGTGTGTGTAGTGTGATCCCAATTTTTTTAAATTGTCAAATATATTTATTTTTAGGATGTGGGGTTGAGGACACTTTTAGTTGATGCTTAAGTTAATTTTTTTTCCTAAGTAAAGCAAACATAAAAATTGAGTGAAAAAAATCCACAAATATGTGATGCAGTTTTCTAGAATAGTACCAATTAAAGACTGTTGTTCCAGAATAGTGATTAACAGCCCACTGTTTCTCTCTTAAAAGCATACCAGGGGCAACTGGGTGGCGCAGTCGTTAAGTGTCTGCCTTCGGCTCAGGGC
>NW_023243879.1:0-1617 GCF_002007445.2 Ailuropoda melanoleuca
AGAGAGAAAGGGAGAGGGCACGAGGGAGAGAAGAAGAGAGGGAGAGAAGGACAGGAAAAGAAATGGAGGAGAGAGAGGAGGAAGAAAGGGAGGGAGAGAGGGAGAGAGTAAGTAATAAGGGAAAGCACCTGCACTGGCAGGACTTGGAACTGGAGAAAACATCAGACCATCGCTTCCTTAAGGACTCTTTCAGGGACTCAAATCTTCCTGTGTCTGCTCAGGATAGGGTTGGAACCCAGAGCAGCAGACTGGAGGGAAACAGCAGCTCTGCACTGTGGTCAGGACAGGGTAGACAGGGTGACTGGCTGATTCTGTTCACGTGTTGACTGAAGCATTTGGCCTCAATCAGCTGTATAGACAACACAGGGTGGGCTGGCCAACTGAAAGGCATTCAAGTAATGTGGGAACAGGGCCTCTCTCTCCCAGGGTCCAATGACCTATGCTGACCTTCACCACGTGAGGGGTGCAAGTAGGACACAGGAGTCTTGATAAGAAAGAAGGCCCAAAGCCCTATGTAGGAAGCTTCAGAACTGTTCCTATGAACCAGGACTGTCACTGCTAAGCACTGATAAGCTGCACAGGGCAGGCAAGTGGACAAACCCACCCCACAGAGGAGAGCAGGCAGTGTGAGAAGAGGTGGGCTCTAGTCCGTGGCCCCACCCACTGCCTGTGCTCAGCCTTCCAGGAAGACCACTGAGTGCCACAGAGCAGGGGCGCGTCACTCCCCACCCAGCCTCCAGGGGATGTGGGATATCACTGAGAATAGTCTCAGTTTCCTCCACAAGGGATCACAATTAAAATCCACATAGACTAGAAAAACATTTTGTCTGACAGGGAGGGGAAGTGTATCTCTAATCTCTGCCCTGCTTCCTTGACTCACACTTGCCAAGCACTAGTCTAGCACATTCTCAGCTTGCTTTCTCTGACAGAGCGGGGTGCTGGGCAAACCAGAAAGTGGAACCCGAGAAAGAGAAGGCAAGAGAAACTGACAAAAACTTGTCACCACAGACCACCTTCAGGATGGCTGGAAAGTACAGTGCGCTTGGAGGAAAGCTGCTAGATGAGAGGACATGATGCTGCAGAGACAATACTTTTGAAAATTGAAGACAGTGAGACCCGGAAGAGCATCCCCCAGTTACAGGGCTCTGAGTTTGCAATACGGTGTGAACCATCGGAGTTCAAGGAAGGTAGGAAGACTTACCTGGTTCCATCCGCATTGCAACAAGGTAGAGGAGAGCAATTATCGCCCATGTACCCAAGAGAAAGCAAAAGGAAGGAAGCTTAGAATCCTGAGGGCCTGCCAACAAACAAAAGCCCAGGACCACATGGCTTCACAGGCAAATTCTACCAAACTTCTAAAGCAAAATTAATACCTCTTCTTCTCAAACTATCCCAAAAAATAAAAAAGGAAGGAAAACTTCCAAATTCATCCTATGAGGCCAGCATTACCCTGATACCAAGACCACAAAAAGACACCACAAAAAAGAGATCTGCAGGCCAATATCCCTGATGAACACAGAGGCAAAAATCCTCAACAAAATACTAGCAAACTGAATCCAACAATACATTAAAAAATCATTCACCACAACCCAGTGGGATTTATTCTCGGTTGCAAGG
>NW_023243880.1:0-1617 GCF_002007445.2 Ailuropoda melanoleuca
CAGGCGCCCCCTGGCTTCATTTTAATACTCCTGGATCTCACAGGATCTTCGAGGTGAGGCTGTTGGGCCAGAGAGGCAAGTCCCACGGGGGGGGGTTCGTGGCATGTGTGTGGACGATGCCATCCTGTCCCAGGGACCGAGTGTCACCAGGCAGAGGTGGGGGTGAGCCTCCCGGGGGCTCCTTCTCCTGGGCCAGCGGTCCTGTTCGGAGCAGGAAGGGATGCTGTGTGCTGTCTGGCCGGCTCACCTGACTTGCAGTGACCCTGGGACCCTGTTTGCTGTCTTGGGGCTTCTGGCCCTGGGTTTTAGATGTGCTCAGTGGGGAAGACTAATAGCCACACTCTGATTTTTATCAAGGCAGCTAGGAATCCCCACCAAATATCACAGCTTGACTTTGTGATCCTTCAAGCCCCTTCGATGTGCCCTCGGCCCCCTTTGTGGGATTGTGGTGTCCGTGGGGGGATGGAGGGAGATGTGAGCATCCGTCTAGCCATCCCCAGGAGAGGCACGTGGACAGGGGAGGCCTGTGGGGTGGGCGGGGATGAAGCTGGTTTTCCACTGCTGCTTGAGTTCTGGACAGGAGTTGGGGGGGGATTATCTCTGCTCACAGGTATCTGATTTGGCCCAGAGGCTGCCTCACATTCCTGATGTCCACCCCGGCCCCCTGGCCAGCAGCCGTGAAACACACACTGTCTGTGAGGGTCAGCCCGTGGGGCAGCATGCTGACCATCCGTCCTGGGTGTCCCACAGTGTGGGCTCCTTGTTCTAGAAGCTGCCTTCCCATTGGTTCTGTGTTATCCCTGAAGGCCTGTGAATGTCCAGGCCAACCAAGGCAGGGCCAGGGAAGCCTGGAGTGGGGCGATCTCTTCTGCACGGCCCTGGCAGCCCTCTGCAGGGCCCGGAGCTTCGATATTTGCTGTGTGTAGAGTCTGGCTCGGAGGGCCTGAAGCAGGCGGGTCTGCCACTTTGTTGTCCAATTTAAGGGGAAGAAAGCCTGCTGTACAAACGGTTGTGAATGATTTCCTTTAATGTTGCCAGCATGCATTTTTGTAGTGCTTTGAGTCTCCTGAGTGATTACTAGGTGCTGGGCCTGCTGAGCCCTGCACGGGTGGGCACCCCCGTGATGGAAAGGAGCGGCTGGGGCCCTGCGTGCTGAACAGTGGGGCCCTGATAGCAGAGAGGGGCCCAGGACCCGTGCTCCTGAGTCACAGGGCCTCCGCGCCTCCTGAGCTCTTCGCCACTCCCCTTGCAGGCTTGGCCGACTAATGCCCGCTGAGCATCCTAATCCCGGAGTGCTGGCCGTGGGTCAGGAAGCGGGCCCCACCCCACGGCTCCTGAGTCAGGGAACTTGGGCAGAACAGGCTGGATCCTGGGGTGGTGCCAGTTAAACAGGAAGGAGGAGGCACTACCGTCCCTGCAAAGGCTGGGAACTGGCCCCATTCTGGGTGAGATCCGAAGGGCCACCCTCTGGCTGCAGTCCCCACCCACCCTCCAGGAAGCCTTTCCTCCCTGTCCCTAGTTGAAGCCGTTTGCTTAGTGCCCTCGGCAGGCCTCCACTTCTCAGGGGGCTCCGGGTGTAAAAATGGGATGACCCACGGGATGGCCAGCACTCCACTA
>NW_023243881.1:0-5175 GCF_002007445.2 Ailuropoda melanoleuca
GTAACAACCACAAAAGAGTTGACACTTCATGTATTTCATTTTTGGTTCTGATAAGCTGTCAAAGCCTTAGTCAGGGTGCAAGATTAAGAAGAAAGGTGGTTAAGGATTTGGCACTGTTCAGACCTGAAGACACGGGAGTAGGGTCCATTCATTATCCTTAGCAGAAGATTCCTAGGAGGGATTTTAGGGAATTCCTAAGGCAAGGAAAATGACTCATCAGAATTGAAAGACTAGTCCCGTGGACTTGACAAAAACAGTTGGGAAGTAGGCGTCTGAATTAAAAAAACACCTCGTTTAAAAGCCATGGTCTCATTTCTTGTTTCCCATGAACAAGTCAG
The DNA here is from genome assembly GCF_002007445.2 of Ailuropoda melanoleuca. Classification (NCBI taxonomy): domain Eukaryota; kingdom Metazoa; phylum Chordata; class Mammalia; order Carnivora; family Ursidae; genus Ailuropoda; species Ailuropoda melanoleuca. The sequence goes on from NW_023243881.1 coordinate 339, forward strand.
GTGGCTACGAGATCAACTTCAGACTCCAGTGTCTGTAGTAGTGCCTCACCACATTCATCCTTTCTCTGTCATGATTAATTAAAGCTTGTGATGGGCATGTGACTGTAGGGGGACTTCAATCAACAAACCCAGGTACATGGAGGATGTGAATCAAAGGGCATGGTAAGCCAAGCTGGAGTTGGCAAGAATTAGGGTGAAATGTGGCCAAGGAGATAGGACAAAGTGGTCTAGAGCACGTTACTCTACTACATGGTGTGATTTACTTCTGTCCATAATTATTCAGCCAAGGTTCCATTTCTCTGGCCAGTCTTCAGGCAACCCAGCAAATAAATTTCTATTTTGTGTGCTTATTTTTCCCTAGTGCTTTTCATGATTTATAATAAGAAATACGTATTTGGTCTTTAACCCCATTTGTGGCAGAGTGCTTCTAAAATTCTTGGAATTTCTGTGGTAAGAACAATGAACCTGTCTTTTATGTTAATGATGTGGCTTTTGGAAACCCTTAGGCAACCTAAGGATGGGGGCTGTTGCTGGGGAACCAACCGTGGGATTCTTTAGAACTTTCAGTAACCACCCCCATCCTCCAGGGAGAGGAGAAGGGCTGGAGGTTGAATCAATTGCCCATGACCAGTAATTTAATCAATCATGACTAAGTAATGAAGCCTCCGTAAAAACCCAAAAGGACAGGGCTCAGAGATCTTCTGGGTTGGTGACCCCAGGGAGGTGCTGGGAGAGTGATGTTCTCAGAGAGCATGGAAGTTCCGCATTCTTTCCCTATACTTTGCCTGATGCAACTCTCTCATCTGGCTGTTCCTGAATTCCTTATGTCCTTTTATAATAAACAGTAATCTAGTAAGCAAAATGTCTCTTTGAGTTCTGTGAACCACTCTGGCATGTTAATTGGACCTGAGGATGGGGACATGGGGACTTCTGATATATAACCAGCCCATCAGAAGTACAGATAACAGCCTGGGTTTGCAACTGGCACCAGAAATCTAAGGAAGGTGCTGTTGGAGCCTCACATCTATAGCAAGTTGGTCAGAAGTACAGGTAAAAACCTGGGCTTGTGATTGGCATCCTGGGTTGGAGGGGGTTCTTGGAACCTCCAATATGTAGCCAGTGTGTCAGAAGTCCAAGTAGCTTGGCTTTCAACTGGCATCCGAAGTAGGGGGGAGCGGTCTTGTGGGACTGAGCCCTCAACCAGTGGGGTCTGTCTCCAGATAGATGGTATCAGAATTGAGTTGAGTTGTAGGACACCCAGCTCATGATTGGAGAATTGCTTGGTGTTGTGGGAAGCCTCTGCTCCCCCACATTGGAATTGGGTCCAGAAACCCAAAAGAACTATCTTCCCCAAAAGATTGAGTTGAGCAGGTATAAAATCTGCAATAATCAAGTATAATTTTAAAATACTCTCCTTCATATGCTGATTCTTTTTAATGACCTACTCCATGGGAAGAAATAAGAAATATGATGATATCTGAGGAGTGTGACTTTTGCAAATGGTTCTGAGTGGTCCCCGAGCCAGCTGTGAAGGAGTGCTTTCTGGAATGAATTCAGCAACTTCCTTTTTAGATCTTATCTGACACATCTTAGCCACCAGCTGCTAACAAATGTCTGGGTAAGGTTTGAGGCTTCTCTGAGAATATGGGAACAGGCAATTGTCTCAGACTGAACTCTGGGCTTTTTGTAAGGCCCTCTCTGAGACAAGAGAAATATGTTGCAGTCTTCCGAATGTGATGGTGATATTATGAGGCTGATAGTTTTAGCTGCTTTCTGGAAATTCACAAAACACTGACCCTGTGTGACATTGGTTTCTGTATCTGTGTGCTGGGAAATGAGGAAAGTCATCTCCCCTTGGGAGGCCTTTTTTACCCACACAACACATAATATACAACCCTGGCATCATATGAACAGTCCAGTTTCACAGTCTTGCCCTCCTGCCTTGATGTTGCTGGTTGAGATTGAATGACCTTTTTGGACATGCTAGATCCTGTAGACAGAAGAAATAACAAGACTGATCCACTGAGCTGATCTATAAGGCAGTTGGCTACTAGGTCATGAGTTAAATCTTCAGTCAAGGCAAAAGGAATAAAAAATCTGGTTCCTTTCTCCTTCCCTTTATTCCCTCCAGAGCGTCTGTCATAATTAGCCATCATTTATCCCCTCTTCCCCCCTTCCCACAATCTCAAAAAGATCAGAAAGATGACCCAGTTCCTGCCCTCAGGGTGCTGTCACCGTTATAAGCCTCTCTGAGACTCAGCCAGGTACCGATGGGCCAACTGCCACAGCAGCGTACCCGAAAGCCTCTTCAGGGGGGTGGGCCAGGTCAGCCCCCTCAGCAGAAGTTACCTTCAAGCTCAGAGTGAGGCCCATTGCAATTGTTTCCAGAACGCAGCAACTTTGGAGTACAACCAATCAGAGAGACATAACAACACTTTCACTCTTCCCCCAGGATTATATACATCTAGCTAGAATACTTTTAAAACAATGCTTCCCTGTGGCCAGGCTGAGAAATGTTGATTAAAATGTGGATTTGGGGGGCGATTGGGTGGTGCAGTCGTTAAGCCTCTGCCTTCGGCTCAGGGTGTGATCCCAGCAATCTGGGATCGAGCCCCACATCGGACTCCTCCACTGGGAGCCTGCTTCTTCCTCTCCCACTCCCCCTGTTTGTGTTCCCTCTCTCGCTGGCTGTCTGTCAAATAAATAAGTAAAATCTTTAAAAAAAAAAAATAAAATGTGGATTTGGGCTTTTCTTTAATAAGTTTACATCCAAGATATGTCCTTTTCTTGCTATAAGAAAATGCCTAGCAATGTACTGTGTTAGAGAGAGAATTACTCCATCATTAAGAGGAAAAAGAAAAATCAAGGGAAAATATATATACAATTATATATAAACATATATCCGCATATATGAAAACAAAATAATATTTTAAATAGTATAACGTTCCATTGTACCATTTGCTTGTTCAGATGCATTTTAGTGCTCATTAATGCCTTCCGGATAATGAACAGGCATCTTATAATGGCTTATAATTATTCTCGCAAAGGGATTTCTGCTTATTGCTTTAGTTTTATATTTACTGTTGCCCATTTTGAGTTGAATGCCCCAGCCATTCTGAATTCCTTTCATGTAATTCTCTTAAACTAATTTTGTCTATGTACTTCCACACATTCTATTTCTCTTCTTCTGGAATACCCTTTGTCTGACTCTCTCTTTGACGAATGCTTTCATAAGTCTTAACTTAGACATCACTTCTCCCAGATAGCTTTCCGTTATATTCTGTTTCCAATTTAGATGCCTCTGTTAGGTGGTTTTATTTTACTTGCCTCCTATGGTAGCTTTGATCACACTATTTTGTAATACACTCCATAATATTATATGTTTCCTGAAGGCAGACACAATGCCTATTTCTTTTTGATTGAATCTCCTGTATTCAAGTCTAAGGTACACATCAGGTGTCTAATATATGAACTGTTAGAAGAATCTCAAATAAATAAAGAACACATTTGGCAACTTCGCAAAGAATACGATTGTTCATTTGTAAAGTTGAGAGTATGGCTACTTTGCAGTGTTAGTTTGAGAGATATAAATAAATAAATATATAATTTTATTCATGACAAAATTTTGGCTTTCAGTCCTAAAATTCACTATGATCTTTACTGTCTTCTATGCAGGGAGGTGGGGCAGGGAGCAGAGGGAAAGGGACAAGCAGACTTGCCACTGGGCGGGGAGTCCACAGGGCTTGATCCCAGGACCCCAGGACCCTGAGATCGATCATGACCTTAGCCGAAGGCAGACACTTAGCCCCTGTGTGGTTCCTATTTTTAAGATCACTTCCCCCACCTCTTCTGTCCTTCAACCTGATTAATTTCTACTAAATGTCAGGTCTTAGCTTAGGCTTCACATCACAGACTCTACACTGTCTTTGACTCACTACTAAGGCTGGGTGATGGTGGGACTCTAGGTGCCTTCACATCACCCTTTGATTTCCTAAGCTTAGTCCTTGACTTATTTTAGAGTAAAAATTCAGTGAGAGAAGATACTATTTATTTTCTCATAGTTCTTGTTTCCCCAGCATGTAACATGCATATAGAATTTAGTAGGTACTCAATGAATAATTATTGATTGATTGAATGAATAAAATCTGAGAGCCATGTTAGCTGGAAATTATTGACCTTGAATTACACATGAAGTCCTGATATAAGATGCTAAGAAGTTGATCACTTGTCCAAGATGNTCAAGATGACCTGGCATGCTCATAGCTAGGTCAATGGTAGAAAGTAACTCTTTATCAGTGTCACTTCTCAAGTATATCAAATAAGAAAAGCATATAGATTAATGAGTGTGGGAATGAATAAAATGTGAACATTGTAACGTAAAAGCTTGAACAAAAATAACAGGGATGAAATTGTATATAGCATTCCCTTTTTGATATGATGTTTTGTGTAGTCTTAGGAATGTAGAAAAGGCATCAATCCATTCCCACATTATAGCCTCCCTCATACATAGACATGAAATAGGGTTAATACAAATGGCAAGCAGAGTGAAAAATGTCCATTGTAATGGAACTTATAACTAAGTTTGAATAATTTATAAATCATGTTAAATCTAACTGAAGATAAGGAAAGGTATTTGATTTATTGACTTAGGATGTTAGAAATACTTTTGTTAAGAACAGAAATACACAATAACTGCACTGATAATCCATATTTCTTTATTTTTTTAAATTTAAATGAACTGCACAGTATCTCTTATATGTGAAATGTTTTTTAAAAGTTGAACTTATAGAAAGGAGTAGAAAAGTGGTTGTGAAAGCCAAGCAGTAAGAGAAATAGA
>NW_023243882.1:0-1617 GCF_002007445.2 Ailuropoda melanoleuca
GCAGGGAGCCCGATGCGGGGCTCAATCCCAGGACTCTGGGATCATGCCCTGAGCTGAAGGCAGACGCTTAAAGACTGAGGCACCCAGGTGCCCCTGGGATGTCTTTCATTTATAAAACTAAATAGAGAGCACATGTTGTGATGAGCACTGGGTGTTATACAAAACTAATGAATCATTGAACACTACATCAAGAACTAATGATGTACTATATGTTGGCTAACTGAACATAATAAAAAAATAAAAAATAAAAAGATTACTTATCATTTCTTTAAAAAAACTAAATACAATATTTTTCTTAAGTAACCAGGTTTGGTATTGAAATAACAAAGATGACAACTTACAAGTAAAGAGAATAGAAAACATATATTCTATCTTCTGTTAGTTATATGGCTGTTTCTAAAGTATAGGTATACAATTGTTTCTAATTGTGAAAACAGGAAGGGGTTACTTGTAAATACACCAAGTAAATGTGGGTACTACTCAAGAACAGGAAGGACTGAGCAGCGCTGGTAGCCATACCTAATACTCGAGTAGAAAGGGAACTGAACAAATAAATAAAGCCAGTGACCACACACCATAACCAAACAGAAAGTAGGTTCAACGCTGTTCCAAGAAGATAAATTAATCAAATGTCCTCAAGAGGAAAAATAAGTATGTAGACTTTACCTCTTATAGGAGATGAAAACTCCAATAAATCCTATTAAATTATAATAAAATATTAGTAAAGAGTGTAAGTGCTTTTATAATGCTAACAAATCAGAGCTATGCATTGCAAAGATGGAACAATGGATTTTGTGACACTGGCCAAGCAAGATTTAAACAATGTATCATTTTGTGGGGAGACACAAAGCCAATAGAACTTATGGAGAAGCATGGACCTAAAAAGTCTCATTGATGCAACAAGTTAAATTTAACTAGGGGAAAAGAAAAAAAAAAGGAAGCCTTGTCTTATGAGCAGTGAATTGGGTTTGAATCCCTTTGGGAGAAACAACAAAGGCCTGAGTCTTAGAAGATAAGCCAGATCCTGTAAGCCTGTTTTCTTTTTCTTTGTATCTGGAATGATTCCTGCAGCCCTGGGAAGGTGTGAAAGTATATTACTGAAATGCTAGGAAAGTACAAAAATAGAATCATAACCCAGGAAGGTAAAAAGATAAATATTGAAATAATGAAGAAACCGATGAAACCCTTATGTTGATTTTTTTAGAACAGGATTAAATATTAGTGTGATATTTATTATGTGATAATTGTATTTTTTTATGGTTCATTGTGGGGCTTATGGGGTTTGAAGTGTTCAAAAACTCATTCATTGAACTTCTGTCTGTTGTTGAAATACTTTAAAAGAATTAAATTATTTGCAATCATTGTTAATGTTTTTAACGAAAAGTATTTCATTATAATATATATATGTATTAAATTGTATATATTTAATAAATTGACCATTAAGGAAGTACTCTTCATCAATGGAAATGTTTCAGTCTTAAAAGAATCTAATCAACACCAAGCCTTCCTAGGAATAGTTGGCCCAGTGGACAAATTCCTGACAAATTACATTAAGAAATTATTAATATCTAATAGTAAATGGGAACATTTTATACACACACACACACACACACACAC
>NW_023243883.1:0-1618 GCF_002007445.2 Ailuropoda melanoleuca
ATTTCCAAAAAAAAAAAAAAAAAAAAAAGGTATTTCTACCATTCCTTCTTATTCCCACAGGCTTTCTATTTAGAGTAATTTTTAAGTATTGAAAACTTACTTCTGGGCTAGACACTGTACTAAACAGTGTGTAATTTCACCTAATCCTAAGGACAATATTATAAGATAGGAAATGTTATATTCATTCTACATTTGAGGAATCTTTGGGTCAGGGAGTTTAAGCTATTTATACCAAAAGCAAGGACAGAGCTAGGATTTTGGACCCTTGTCTGAATGACTTCCAAAGGCCATGCTGATAACAATATGCTTCTATGCTCTGCATAGCATGAGTTATGATCACCCTGACCTCCAAGGCCAGAGGGTTCCTTCCTCCACTCCTAGGTGTGATTTGAAGTGTCAATGTAGAGTTCAAAACTCACTTGCCAAAATCTTTCCTCAAAAGATTCTAATTCCAAGGGTCTGGGAGCCAGGCAGGTACAGTTTTTAGAAGTTCCCCAGTTGATTCTGATGCACACTTTCCATCAAGAACCACTCATCATATGATTTAGTCATTCTATAACATGGGAATCCATCTATGCATTCTCAGACATTCTTGGAGATAGACAAGAAAATGTTTTAATTATTCTCAAAATTAATTCTGGATCTGGATAACCAAGCCCTGATAGCACAATTTATTCCTCTCTGTTTGTTTCAGTTTTGCATTGTAGTCCCTCATTTATTCACTCAACAAATACGTATAGGTTCCTAATACGTATTATTCAGTACACTGGTAAATAAGATGATAAACACATTTCCTCATTTACAAAATGGTGTTAAAATAGTGACAACCTCACTGGATTGCTGTGAAATCCAATGCAATAATATATAAAGTGTTTCAAAAAGGGTCTAGCATTTAGTAAACACTCAGTGAATGCTATGTATGGATGTTGTCACTGCTCTTTTTCATTTTTTCTAGTAAACAAAAAATTTTAATTTCATATAGTACTACATGCTATAAACAAAACTAAAGCAGGGTAAAGTGATAAATAGCAGCAGGTGATGGCTGTAAGATGAAGGTGCTGATTGGTGGTCTGGGAGATGTTCTTCATTTCAGTGATATTTCATAAGTGGCCTGAGGGAAGTGATGGAGCCAGCCACATGGCCATGTAGGGAACAACATTCTAGGTCAAGGAAAGGGTCAGTGCAAACATTCTTAGACAGAAATTAACTCAGATGTTCATATTCATGCACTCATTTAGCTACAGGTGGTCATGTAAGAGACAGAATGTAACTACCAAAGGGATGTTTCTCAAAAGGCTAAAGATCTTGGCACGGGATGAATTATACCCCAACCCCTATTCATATGTTGAAGTCCTAACCCCCAGGACCTCAGAATGTGACTGTGTTTGAAGACAGGGTCTTTACAGAGGTAATTAAGTTATAATGAGGTCATTAGGATGGATCCTAATGCAATATGACTGGAGATTTGGACACAGATGTGTACAGAAGGAAGACAACATGAAGACACAGGGAGAAGATGGCCATCTATAAGCCAAAGAGAGTGGCCTAGAACAGACTTTCCCCAGGGACCTCAAAAGAAACCAACCCTGCCAACACTTTGATCTTAGACTTTCAGCCT
>NW_023243884.1:0-1618 GCF_002007445.2 Ailuropoda melanoleuca
TTATTTTATTTTATTTTATTTTATTTTATTTTATTTTATTTTATTTTTTTACCACTATCATGCAGCCATTTCACAATCTTACAATTCTAAACAAAGGTTTATTGAGTGGATAAAGTCCAGTAAAGTTAATGACGTTGCCTGATGTTAAATGGTGGTGGTCTTTAGATCTTCGTACTCACAATTCGATGTGCTTTGGTGCCAGGCACTGTTCAAAAATCTGTACATCTATTTAGACGTTTAATTCTTACGGTGACCCCATGAGGTGATGTATTTTTCTCCTTGTGTCGCGGAGGAGGAACCACACGGAGAGAGGTTAAATGTTTTGCTTGGTGTCACACAACTGGTTCAAGGCGGAGCTGAGTTTGAGTCCAGAGCTCTCCCCCCAGAGCCCATGCTTGTCGCCATTGCCCTGTAGTATGAAAAAGCACCTAACTAGAACCATTGACTGCTTGGGAGGGATACTTTTTCAGTTGGTGTCTCCTTTTTCAGTCAGTATTATTTCTTAATTCTCTGACAAATCTAAGAACCGTTTCCATCTTGCCATTGCTACTCCCATCTGTGCTGTGGAAGCTCTAGTCTCCGGGATTTGGGAGGTGGTGGCCAAAGGTAAACAGGGAGAGAGAGTAAAAGGCAGGAATCCTGATTTCACGGTCTAGTCAGAGGTCCCATACCTGAGTGTACATCAGAATGACCTGGAGGGCTGCTGACAACATAGATGGTTGACTTCCCGAGTTGCTCCATCAGGAGGCCTGGGGTGGGGCCTGAGGATTTGCACTTCTAAGTGCCCAGGTCACGCTGATGCTGCTGGTCGGGGACCCGCACTTTGAGAACCACTGGTCTAGGAAGTTGCTTGAGTTGGCCCTCTTAAACTAGACCACGTAGGCTGTGGGGAAAAGCTCTGGGCAGGTGCCATTCCTTCCAGAAGCTACTGTTTCTCTTTTTGCCTTTTCAGGTATCTCAGATCTTTTTGCACTTTTTGAACTGAGATCTGGGGCCACTTGCATGATTCTGAGCCATTTGCTCCCCTGTCTTACATGTCAGGACTAAGCAGGGGAGCAAATACTGACAAAAATGTTTTCAATGTTGTTTTTTCCCCCCATGACCTCCATGCAGAATGTTGCAGAAAGAATGAAATAGAGGGGAGAACAGAGCCATTCAGAGTGTGTGTTTAAATCTCCATCATAGCCTTTCCTCATCTCACACACCTAAGCCTGGTCCCTGCAAAGGACGATCAAAGTCAAGCATTACTGGCTGGTTAATTTCTGGTGTTAACAAGACATTAACCACACTGAATTCCAGACATTAGGGAACCTGTAATGGGAGCTATATCTTTTTTTTTTTTAATGTTATGTTAGTCACTATATAGTACATCCTTAGTTTTTGATGTAGTGTTCCATGATTCATTGTTTGCGTATAACACCCAGTTCTCATTGCAATACGTGCCCTCCTTAATACCCATCACCATGCTAACCCAGCTTTCCAGCCCCCTCCCCTCTGAAACCCCCAGTTTGTCCATAGTCTCTCATGGTTGATCTCCCCCTCTGATTCCCCCCTTCATTTTTCCCTTCCTTCTCCTGATGTCCTCCATGCTATTCCTTATGTTCCACATATAAGTGAA
>NW_023243885.1:0-1618 GCF_002007445.2 Ailuropoda melanoleuca
CCCATCCCCCTCCCCTCTGAAGCCCTCAGTTTGTTTCTCAGAGTCCATAGTCTCTCATGCTTCATTTCCCCATCTGATTACCCCCCCTTTCTTTATCCGTTTTCCACAGTTCTAAAGGTTAAACAAGATATGCCCAGTTAAGCATCATGAGCTCTTAACTTCATAAAATGTAAAGGGCTTCTAGGCACCTGAGATATGCAACCTAAGTCATCTCTTCAATAATAAGAGTCATTTGTTCTTCATTTGGGTTTTAAGGCCTTAGGATTTTTATGTGTTTAGAAAACTTTTCAAGTGATCATAGAACTGAGTGTAGAGCTGCCTCCAACAGTTTATGTTTCTTCTAAGCATCATGACTAACTGTGACTAATTGCCTAAATTAATTTAATTTCATAGAATGAAGCATCTCAAAATACAGAGCAGAATCATTTTCTTGAAGATGAGCCAGATCATATATCCACTGTTCCTGAATGCTGTGAATTCATCTGGGGACATTTAACATTCCATAGTCCAACAGCCCTGGCAAATTTGTATTCCTAGGGAGTAGTAAACTTTCACTTTCCTTCTTAGAATATTTTATATCTGAATATAGTGTATGCCCGAGTTTTGGGGTTTTTTTGTGTTTTTTTTTTTTTACTTTCTTGTCTTATTAATACCTTACTTTTACATTGAAATAAAGACAAGAGACATAGGTTGATCACAACAGAAAAGAACAACAGAGAAATAGACACCAAAAAGGCCTCTTTTCTTATTTTTCCATTTTAAGTATTATGGGTTTGGGGTTTTTTTTTGTTTTTGTTTTCGTTTTGTCATTCTAATAATACCTTTACAGAATTTGGCTTGTTGTCTAGATACTAAAAAATGGATGAGAATTTATATTCTAAAGCATAACATACCTACATAGCAATGAGATTGGAAAATACTTTCTTACTGATCTCTGACTCTCAACAATTCACCCTAAGCTACAAAAGCAAGTAAAATAAATTATGAGTACAAAAAAGAAGGTAATAAATTTTCCATAATTTAATTATTATAATTGGGTTACCTACCTACAGAAAAATGCAAGTTTAAATGTATAATATTCCAGATGCTGGATTGATAAAAGTCTGAAAATTATCTTTTAATAAAAACTGGTAGTAATTTAGCCTAAGGTATGCCAGTGAACTGAATGAACATTTTTGAAACTTATGGGAAAATGTTCTCTTGGAAAGGAACATCTCAATTTTTCTAAAAAGTATTTTGTGAACATTTCTCTAAAAGTTTTATAATTTGACTCATTATAGAGGCCCTTCAGTCACCCCCAAATTATAGCCAAAACTCAAACAACAAAAAATAACTCCCTTCAGTTGCCAATGTTGAAATTGCTTTTCCTGTTCCAAGCCCCTTGCTATCTAAGGGGCTCCCTGAGGCAAACATTTGAATGCATGCAGGGAAGCTTCCTTCGGATTCGAGATTGTAGTTGCCCAAAATAAAAACTTAATTTCTCCCCAGATTATTTCCTAGGAATCATATTGTTTATTTTCATAATATGGGCAAGCTTACCTATCTCAATGTAACTCCCGTTAATTGACTTGGTGGTGTCCATTTCCCCAATGATATTATGGTATCCTAACCCCTCACC
>NW_023243886.1:0-1499 GCF_002007445.2 Ailuropoda melanoleuca
GTAATCAGAAGGGGGAATGAAACATGAGAGACTATGGACTACGAGAAACAAACTGAGGGCCTCAGAGGGGATGGGGGCGGGGGAAAGGGATAGGCTGGTGATGGGTAGTAAGGAGGGCACGTATTGCATGGTGCACTGGGTGTTATGCGCAACTAATCAATCATTGAACTTTACATCAAAAACCAGGGATGTACTGTATGGTGACTAACATAATATAATAAAAAAATTGTAAAAAATATATTAAGCTGATTTTAAAAATGTATGGATTCTTTTATTCAACAACCTTTAATTAAAACAAAATTACTTTTCTGTCTCAAGTCTTGAGAACTGTTTCTGAAAGCAATGTTCCAAATATGTGTACATATAATAATATCATTGTAGTCCTGTTTTTAAGGTCTCTTGGGCTAACCAATCTTTGTCTAGAAAACAATGTTCTTTTCAATTAAAAAAAATNCCTTTTCTTTTGGGTAAGTCTTGCCAGTGGTCTGTCAATTTTATTAGTTCTCTCAAAGAACCAGCTTCTAGTCCTGTTGATTTGCTCTACTCTACTTCTGGTTTCTAATTCATTGATTTCTGCTCTAATCTTGGTCAACTGCTTCCTCGTGAGTGGGTTAGGCCTGTCCCCCTGTTGCTGTTCCAACCTCTTGAGGTGAGGATATAAAAACTGCATTTTAGATTTTTCTATTCTTTTGAGTGAGGCTTGGATGGCTATGTATTTCCCCCTTAGGACTGCCTTTGCAGTATCCCATAGGTTTTGGACCGTTGTGTATTCATTCTCGTTGGTCTCCATAAATTGTTTAATTTGTTTTTTGATTTCCTGGTTTATCGAGTCATTCTTGAGCAGGATGGTTCTTAGCCTCCAAGTGTTTGAGTTTCTTCCAGGTTTTTCCTTGTGGTTGAGTTCCGATTTCAGGGCATTGTGGTCTGAGAATATGCAGGGGATAATTTCAATCTTTTGGTATCAGTTGAGACCTGTTTTGTGTCCCAGAGCATGATCTATTCTTGAGAATGTTCCATGGGCATTTGAATAGAATGAGTATTCTTTGGTTTTGGGGTGTGGTGTTCTATATATATCTATGAGGTCCAACTCGTTGAGTATGGCATTCAAAGCCTTTGATTCTTTGCTTAATTTTTGCCAGGGTGTTCTGTCTATTTCTGATAGTGGGGTGTTGAGGTCCCCTACTATTACTGTGTTCTTATCTATATGTCTCTTTATTTTGGTTAAGAGTTGGCTTGTGTATCTTGCTGCTCCCCTGTTGGGGGCATATATATTAATAATTGTCATATCCACTTGTTGAATACTTCCTTTAAGAATAATATAGTGCCCTTCTGTATCTCTCTCTATGGCCTCTAGTTTAAANCAATCCAATCTATCTGATATGAGAATTGCTGCCCCAGCTTTCTTTTGAGGTCCATTTGCGTGAAAGGTGGTACTCCATCCCTTTACTGTCAGTCTGAATGTATCTTTGGGTTCAAAATGAGTCTCTTGTAGACAGCAA
>NW_023243887.1:0-1618 GCF_002007445.2 Ailuropoda melanoleuca
CCCCCTGCTTGTGTTCCCTCTCTCACTGGCTGTCTCTATCTCTGTTGAATAAATAAATAAAATCTTAAAAATAAAAAAAAAGAACTCTTGCAATATATAAAGAACTCCTGAAAAAGAACCAAAAATCCTATAGGGAAAGGGCAAAAGACATGAACACCCAATCCACACAGGCAATGAAAGATACTGTAATGACCTCTGAGCTTATGAAAGTTGTTCATGTCACTCATATGAGATAATGCACATTAAAACTATAATTTCTCACCTATTGCACAATTAAAAAGTATGACACACTCTGCTGGGGAGGCTATGGAGAAAGAGGCACTCATGGTAGTGGTATGAGCGGGCACCAGCACAGTCCATCACAGAGGGGTATTTGACAATGTTTAATCAAACTACATCTGTGTTTCTTTTCTCACTTAGAAATCTTGCTTCTAAGAATCTATCCTGGGGGCGCCTGGCTAGCTCAGTCGGAAGAGTATGAGACTCTTCACCTTGCGGTAGTGAGTTTGAGCCCCACAGTGGGTGCAGAGATTACTAAAAAAAATAAATAAACTGAGAAAAAAAATCTATCCTGAAGCTACACCTCCAAAAATAACAAAATACCCATATGCACAATATTACTAATTGTAGTATGGCTGCAGAACACTGGAGACAACCTAAATGCCCACGTAAAGGAGTGGCTGAATAAACTACCACTCACACAAATGAAGGACGTTACAGCTATAATAAGTATGAACAAGATCTCGAAGAACTGAAGAGTGACTTCCGGAATATATTTTAGGTTAAAGGAGCCAAGTGCAGAAGAGTAATCTACAGCATGTTACCATGTAAAAAAGGGGAGGAGAACGTAAATAAATAGATCAATTCATTTGTGTGAAAAGAAGTACAACAGAAAGGATATGCTACAAACGAATGACACTGGTTACCTACAGGCAGCAGACGAGAATGCGGTGGGAAGGATGGGGCAGAAGCTAACGTAGTAGGGACTGGAGGGGTTTCTCTAAAGACATCTTTCTGAATAGTTCTGACTTTTGGAAACATGCTTATATTTCATATACTCAGTAAATGCATGCATATATGAAACGTAGAAGAATGGATAAGAAAATACTAAAATGGAATACAATATGATACAAATGAACGTAAGTATGCTCTTTTTTTTTTTTTAAGATTTTATTTATTTATTCGACAGAGAGAGAGAACACAAGCAGGGGGAGTGGTAGGCAGAGGGAGAGGGAGAAGCAGAGTCCTCATTGAGCAGTGAGCCTGATGCAGGGCTCGATCCCAGATTCTGGGATCATGACCTGAGCTTAAGGCAGACTCTTAACTGAGTGAGCCACACAGGTGCCCCAAACATAAGTATGTTTCAAATGAATAACCCAACCAATTGCAGAGGAGGGGAAGAACTAACCCAACAAACTTCTGAACATAGGCTGAGGACAAAAAAAGTTATAGTGATCTCTAGTTGGTAAGGCTTTGTTTGCATTTTTTTGTGGTGGTATGAATTAGTAATTCAAAAACTATTTTCTGTGCCAAGATTGAGAAATATAAGTAAATATATTGTAGATAATAAGAATCAGGTTTCTTAGTATTGGGTAAAGGAATTACAAATATGAGTATG
>NW_023243888.1:0-1618 GCF_002007445.2 Ailuropoda melanoleuca
CTTGTGTTCCCTCTCTCGCTGGCTGTCTCTATCTCTGTCAAATAAATAAGTAAAATCTTTAAAAAATAAAATAAAATAAAATAAAAAGATGAGCAAATTAAACCCAGAGTAAGCAGGAAGAAGGAAACAAGACCAAAATATCAATAAAATAAGAAAAAGACAATGAATAGAGAAAATTAACAAAGCCAAATGGTTGTTCCCTAAATAGATTAATAAAATTGATAAACTCCCTTGCAAGATAAAAAAAGAAGACAAAGTATCATAATCAGGAATGAAAGAGGGTATATCACTCTAAGTTTTACAGATATCAAAAGGATAATAAGGTGGGGGTGCCTGGGTGGCTCAGTCGGTTAAGCATCTGACTCTTGATCTCAGCTCAGCTCTTGATCTCAGGGTCGTGAGTTCAAGCCCCATGTTGGGCTCCACACTGGGCTTGGAACCTACTTAAAAAATAAAATAAATAAAGGATAATAAGGTAATGTGAACAACTACAGGTAGTCCTTATTGTTAGTCACAGAGCAAAGGCAAATTAAATCTCTGCATATGCACTAGAATGACTGCATTTAGAAAGACCAAGCATATCAAGTGTTGAATGATGCAGTGCAACTGGAACTCTCAGACATTGTTTGTGGTGACATAAAATGCTACAGTTACTTTGGGAAAAAATTTGCCAGTTTCTTATAAAGTTAAATAAACACTGATTCCTTGACCTAACAATCCACTTCTGGATATTGATCAAAGAGAAATGAAAATGTGTCCACAAAACAACTTGTTCAAGAATATTCAGAACAGCTTTATTCACAGTAGCCCAAAGCTGGAAACAACCTAAATGTCCATCAACAGGAGACTGAATACACAAGTTGTGGTTTATTCATACAGTGGAATATCACTTAGCAATAAAAAGCAACAAACTACTGATGGAACCAACACCATGATGGATCATACAGACATTGTGCTCAGTGAAGAAAGCTTGACACAAAAGAGTACATATTGTATGATTCCATTTATCTATATGATTCCATTTATATGATAGAAAACTAAGGTGAAAATAATCAGAACAGCCTTTGCCTCTGGGTGTGGGAATACTGATTAGAAATAACCGTGAGGAAACTTTCTGTGTCATGATGGGAATGCAGATCTGGATCAGTCAGAGTTCCCCAGAGAAACAGAACCACTAGGATATATTATGTATGTGTGTATATGTGTAGGTGGGTTGATTGGTTGATTTTTAAGGAATTGACTCGTGCAGTTGGGGCTGGCATGTCTGCATTTTGTAAGGCAGGCCAGCAGGCTGGAAACTCCAGCAAAAATTGATGTTGCAGATGTGGAAATTCCTTCTGTAGTATAGCAAGGCAGTTCTGGCATTTGAATTCATTTAGCGTAGGCTACCTTTTGGTGTGTATTTCAGCCAACCAAACAAATAAACTGGTAGAGCCTTTCTGTCCCTCGAGCTGCAGCACTGAATCCAGAATCTCTCTGCTTAATAGACCTATATCAGTACACTCAGCCTTATCCAACTTTATGTTCCTTCCATCATTATCCCGCACTGTGCATGTACATTCCCACACATACTCCTAGATTTTTGTCTATGTAAATAGGAAAAATCACATTTTTTTTT
>NW_023243889.1:0-1619 GCF_002007445.2 Ailuropoda melanoleuca
AAAAAAAAAAAAAAAAAAAAAAAAAAAAAAAAAAAAAAAAAAAAAAAAAAAAGATTTTTTTTTAATGCAGACCATACCAATTCTTCAACTGTGCGTAGGAAAGGAACAGAAATCAAGTGCTCCCCTCTTTGGGGGTGTGGCAGACCAGCTGTTTTGATGACTTCCTTTGTTTTGTAACTTGATAGTTCCCTTCTACTCCTAAGAGGCACCAGCCTTATGACTGCTTTGGTTAATAAGATGTAGTGGAAGTGAGGACTTCCTTTCTTGTCTGTCTGTCTTGGGACACTATCATCACCATGTGAAAGATGAGAGCATCCAGGTTTTCCAAATGAGGCCATCTTAGACCACTTGAACTCAACTATGTGAGAATACCCAATGAAGATACAACACAGTTGCCTTCCTGACCCACCATTAATTGGAATCACACATAGAGGCAGCTGAAACTATAATCATTACTCAGCTGACCATAAATTTATGAGCAATAATGAATACCTTCAAGACAGAGTCCAGTATAAACATACTCATTCCCATGCCTTTAACTGTCCCGTCTCCCAGTTGGATACTACTACAACGTTTATACTTCAAAATCAAAACAAAATACATGTATTAAAATGAATTAATATCTTTATATTTAAATGTGAAATAAAATATAATGTATTATTTTATAAATGTGAAGTAAGTGCTGTTGGCAAGAAGGAAAATTTAAAGTCTTTCATCCATACTCCCATGACTAAAGGTTCAATAATTCCCTTAAAGTGTTGATGCTTTAAGTAATAAGACACTTGAATGCATTCCATGGTTATATGCGTCCCCTTGATCCAGCTCTGTTTCATTGAGAAAAGTGGTTACAGACTGGATTTTATGTACAAAGTCATGTATATTATACTTTATGGATGATGTATGGGGTTTTTATACTTCGCAATTTTTGCTGACTTTGAAACTCCACTGTACACAGGGCCTATGAGGGTGCCTAGCACATAATAGGTGTTCAAAGACTATTTGCTGAATGGATGAATTTGTGATAGGATAGTATCTAACTCATTATTTATGGATATATTGCATGTAGATAAATAACAGGTGCTTGTAATTTTTCAGTTTTGCTTCTTTATAAAAATGAGGTGCCAAGATGCTTCCTTTGATTAATTGTAAAATTTCATCCATACCCTACTCCATTTTTGTTTGCATTCACTCTGGAATTTATTATTTCCATCTAATAATATAGGAATGTTGATTTGTTCTAGCCAAAAAACATGTCAGTGATGCTCCTGGGGAAAAATGTACCAATAAGTTGTACTGGTAAAATGACATCATTAGGAACATTGTCTTCAGTCTAACCTGTATATTGCAATGTACCTCTTTCAAGTTGTGATATGGTTTTCCATCAATTATTTTAACAGGTGATAACAATCAAGTTTTGCTTGAATGATCTTCAATGTAATTCATACTCTATATGCTTAGTTTAACTTCTAAGGAATGGGACCTCATTTTCCGGTCACATTTTTTTCTTTTTTTTTAATAATAATATTTTTTTATTATATTACGTTAGTTACCATACAGTACATCCCTGGTTTTTGATGTAAAGTTCCATGATTCATTACTTGTGTATAACACCCAGTGCA
>NW_023243890.1:0-1619 GCF_002007445.2 Ailuropoda melanoleuca
GGGCAGTCGATTCCAAAGTCATTGCTCCAAGCTCTGTGCTATCCTGCCCTACATAGAAACCTGGAAAGGAAAGCAGAGGTAGACAGTGACAGGTGATGACAGAAGACAAAATTGCAGATAAGACTGAGGGCCTTCCAACCCCAAACATGCTGGAGACATTAGGGGGTTCTAGAACATTCTGGAAGATTTTAGAGCCTTTCCTTTCTAGGATTCCTTGAGCAACCCCAGTATCTTTTCCAGTTACCAAAGTCAATATTGCCGCCCATGTTTTGCCTAAGCTCCTTCAAGTAGCACTTTTCTCCTTGAAGAATCTTGGCTTATATAACGGTAAGTGACAGAGCTGAGTTTCAAACCCGCACCTGCTTATAATGCATAGCTATGTCTCTACGTTCCCTCACCCGCAAATGGGACTATTATAATACCTACCCCACTGGGTTATTGTAAGGATTAGGAATATCAATCCAGGGAAAGTTCTGAAAAGAATGGCCAGCACCTAAAGGGACTCAATACTAGTTTCACTATCAGCTCCACTCTGCGAATGGATAAACTGAAACCAAAGATGTTATGAACGTGGCCAAAGGTCATGCACGTACCATCATGTATTAGCAAAGGACAGAGCCAGCAATTGAACCCAGGCAGTGATCAGAGCCTGTCTGCTTCACCTGGACCACAGAAAGGCCCTGGAGAAGGCATCTGGCCCTTCTTCCTGCCCGGAGCTGATCCGGCCCCCTGTCTGGTAGCTGGACCAGGGCTCCAGGTGAACCTGAGCTGGCTCCTTTCCCAGCACTCATGCTGGCTCTCAAAGAACCACAGGCAGCTGGGGCCTTCCAGCACGGCGCTGCCGTAGCTGGGGGAGCCGAGTAGGGGGCCATCAGCTCCTACCTCTCTGGGGTCCTTATGCAAATGGATGCACTCCCATCAGCCTACCCAGCTGCCCCCAAAACACCTGACCTGCTGATGCTGCTGCCACCTCTTCTCCCTACTGTTTCCACTGTACGGAAGCATAAATCCAGTTAATGCGTCCAAAAAAGAAAAATCAAAATGTCAGATCTGCAGAGATGGTTCAATTGAAGGAATATTGATTGTCACAGAGAATATTCTCACTTTATTCACCTACTTAGTCTGCTCCCCTAGGCACATATGAATTCATCAAATATTGTCACAGCACATAATAATGCTCGTTCCTGACATTGTTGTGACTGCTCAAGCTTTGGTCCTGCTCATCGTGCCTGTCCCAGTTGGGGTGATGGCAGGGGGTGGGGGGAGGGATGGGAGGGCAACTCCAAGGGATCGCATCATGGCATTTTCCCCAGGACAAGGTGCTTTCCAATATAGCTTCTGCTCTGATCTTCAACACAACCATGTGAGGGGGTCTTGGAGGATATAGGCATTCCCATTTTCCAGACGGGCTCAGAAAGGTTAAGAAACCCATTCAAGGTCATGCTGCCAGCAAGCTATTATCTGAACCTTAGTTTTCGGACTCCAAATTCAGGACCCCTTCCACTCCACCCTGGCCTTTGCTTAAGATGGTGGTCCCGATCCAGCCAGGACTGGAGCTGGGTAGATTTTCTTGGCTTCTGGCCTGTTCAGTTGACACCATGGATTACTCACCCACTGTT
>NW_023243891.1:0-1619 GCF_002007445.2 Ailuropoda melanoleuca
AGAAGTTCACAACAATCTCCTTCATCTTGGCATCAGTTGGTTCTGAGATCTTTCCCTCAGTCCGGATTGTGGCTAGAAGTTCCTGGTGCTGGCTGCGGATGTGAGCAACGAAAGCACTCTCAAACTTTGTGATCTTTGTAGGATCCAATTTGTCCAGAAAACCTCGGACACCAGCATAGATTACCGTTACCTGCTCTTCAATGGCCATAGGGACATACTGGCCTTGCTTGAGGAGTTCAGTCAGACGGACACCACGATTCAGTAACTGTTGTGTAGCAGCATCAAGATCCGAGCCAAACTGTGCAAAAGCTGCAACCTCACGGTACTGAGCCAGCTCCAGCTTCATTGAGCCAGCCACCTGCTTCATGGCTTTAGTTTGAGCAGCAGAACCTACGCGGGATACAGAGAGGCCTACATTGATGGCAGGGCGGATACCCTTGTAGAACAATTCAGTTTCCAAAAAGATCTGTCCATCAGTGATGGAGATCACATTTGTTGGAATGTAGGCAGATACATCGCCAGCCTGGGTTTCAATGACAGGCAAAGCTGTCAGTGAGCCACCACCAAACTGATCGTTCATTTTAGCTGCCCTTTCCAAGAGACGGGAGTGCAAGTAGAACACATCCCCAGGGTAAGCCTCACGACCTGGAGGACGACGCAGTAGCAGGGACATCTGACGGTATGCAACAGCCTGTTTGGATAAATCATCATAGATGATCAACGCATGTTTGCCATTGTCTCTGAAGAACTCCCCCATAGAACAACCAGAATAGGGAGCCAGGTACTGAAGAGGTGCTGCATCAGAGGCTGTGGCAGAGACCACGATGGTGTACTTCATGGCATCTGCATCAGTAAGTCTCTTGACTAGTTGAGCCACAGTTGATCTCTTCTGGCCGATGGCAACATAAATACAGTACAGTTTCATTTTCTCATCAGTTGCATCGTTGAATCTTTTCTGGTTAATGATTGTGTCAATAGCAATTGAAGTTTTGCCAGTCTGTCTGTCACCAATGATCAACTCACGCTGACCACGGCCAATTGGCACCAAACTATCCACAGCTTTGATACCAGTTTGCATGGGCTCACGCACTGAAATTCTGGGAATGATTCCAGGTGCCTTCAGACCAACTCTTCTGCGTATTTTGTTACCGAGAGGGCCCTTTCCATCAATAACATTTCCCAATGCATCTACAACACGACCAAGCAGCTCAATACCAACAGGTACATCAACGATGGCTCCCGTCCTCTTCACGATGTCACCTTCTTTGATTAGTTTATCGTTGCCAAACACCACAACTCCTACATTGTCGGGTTCCAAGTTAAGGGACATACCTTTCAGCCCAGAAGAGAATTCCACCATCTCCTCTGCCTGCACATTGCGTAGACCGTACACACGTGCAATACCATCCCCAATGGAAAGCACGCGCCCAGTTTCCTCCAAGTTAGCAGTGGTATCTGCACCAAGGATACGTTCTTCCAAAATAGAGGACACCTCAGCGGTAGCGGTCTTCTGGAGCCATGTCCCAGATGCATGAAGGTTTCTTGTAGTTACAAATGCTGCACCAAGGGCATTTCTGGATACCGTGCCGGCATGTCTGGGGAGGGACCGGGCCAACGAG
>NW_023243892.1:0-2035 GCF_002007445.2 Ailuropoda melanoleuca
GATGATTCAGGAAGTGTAACAAATCAAAATAAAGAATGTAAAGCAGTTTGTGTGGGGCAGAAAATATTGGACTGGAAGATTTCTTAGGCAACCTCTCATTCCAACAAGGTCTCGTTCGAGGTTAATAAATAAGTAGAGCTAATCACCCCCTCTATTTCTTTGGTACCCTATAAATATCTGTTTATTTACTCACCAGTTGTAAAGTACTTCATCTATTCAAACTGAAATGCATGTCAAATGGGTATTCGATTCTAGGTGTTATTTTGGGCCTAAAGGTGCAGTGGTAAAAAAAAAGAACAGTGGATCTGCTCTCATGGAGGTTTTGGTGGTGAAAGCCATACAGTATAAAAATAAAGAAATAAGTGAAGAAGATAATTTCATATTATAAAGGGTCATGAGGTCATAAACAGGTGCTGAGGTAGTATGTGCCAGGAGACGCTCCTTGAAAAAAGAGTTGGCAGAGAACTTCTCTCTAAAGAGTTGACGTTGACCTGAGATCTAAAGGATGAGTATGACCCAGCCAGGCAAACGGCTGGGGAAAGAACTTTTCAAGCAGAGAGAATGGCACTTGCAAAGTCTCTACCACAGGAAGATACTTGGCATATACGAAAAACACAAGGAAGGTCAGAGTGTTGGAGCACCACAAGAGGCTGAATGGCGTCTCATGACACTGGAGATAGGTAAGAGACTGGATTTTCTTCTCTGTGCCAGTGGAAAGTCATTGAAAGAAATAACAGTATAAGGGAGAGGCCTGATCTGGCTTACGGTATGAAAGATCACTTCAAAAAAGTATCATCCAAATCTTACCACTTATTATAGACTGAATGCTTGTGTGCCCCCAAAACTCATATGTTGAAATCTAATCCCCAATGTGACGGTATGTGGAGATGGGGCCTTTGGGAAGTGATTAAGTCATGAAGGCAGAATCCTCATGAATGGGATTGTACCCTTATAAATGAGACCCCAGAAAGATCCCTCACCCCTCCTACCATGGGAGGACAGAGAGAGATGGCTGTCTATGAATCAGGAAGCAGGTCTCCCCTCACCAGTCACCAAATCTGCTGGTGCCTTGATCTTGGACTCCCCAGCCTCTAGAACTATTAGAAATAAATTTCTGTTGTTTATAAGATACCCAGTCTATCACATAGACCAATGGAACAGAATAGATAACCCAGAAATAGACCGTAGGCTCTTTGGGCAACTAATCTTTGATAAAGCAGGAAAAAACATCCGGCGGAAAAAAGACAGTCTCTTCAATAAATGGTGCTGGGAAAATTGGACAGCTACATGCAAAAGAATGAAACTTGACCACTCTCTCACACCATACACAAAGATAAACTCCAAATGGATGAAAGACCTCGATGTGAGACAGGAATCCATCAAAATCCTGAGGAGAGCATAGGAAGCAACCTCTACAACATTGGCCACAGCAACCCTTTTCATGACACATCTCCAAGTGAAACAAAAGATAAAATGAAGTTGTGGGACTTCATCAAGATAAAAAGCTTCTTCACAGCCAAGGAAACAGTCAAAAAAACTAAGAGGCAGCCCACGGAATGGGAGAATATATTTGCAAANATTTGCAAATGACACCACAGACAAAGGCTGGTATCCAATATCTATAAAGAACTTCTCAAACTCAATAACCAAGAAGCAAATAATCAAATCAAAAATGGGCAGAAGATATGAACAGACACTTTTCCAATGAAGACATACGAATGGCTAACAGACACGTGAAAAAATGTTCAACGTCATTAGCCATCAAGGGAAATTCAAATCAAAACCACACTAAGATACCACCTTACGCCAGTTAGAATGGCAAAAATTGGCAAGGCAAGAAACAACAATTACTGGAGAGGATGTGGAGAAAGGGAATCCCTCCTACATTGTTGGTGGGAATCCAAGTTGGTATAGCCACTCTGGAAAACAGTGTGGAGGTCCCTTAAAAAGTTAAAAATTGAGCCACCCAATGACCCAGCCATTGCACTACTGGGTATTTACCCCAAAGATACAGACGTAGTGAAGAGAAGGGCCA
>NW_023243893.1:0-1619 GCF_002007445.2 Ailuropoda melanoleuca
AAGATGGGGATTGGAAAAGACGTTGAGAAGATTGTGGGCTCTCTGCAGCGTGGACGCGGCAAGGTGCTGCTCTTCAATGGAGATAAGTACTGGAGGCTGGATGTTAAGGCCCAGGTTGTGGATAAAGGCTACCCCAGGGACACCGAGGACGCCTTTGCTGGAGTTCCCATTAATGCGCACGATGTCTTTCTGTACCAAGACAAGTTCCACTTCTGCAAGGACCAGTTCTACTGGCGCATGACGTCCCGCAGACAAGTGGATCAGGTGGGCTACGTGAAATACGACATCCTGACGTGCCCTGACAATTAGAGGACTTCATCGGAATGCACATGGACCAGAAGCTTGCTCCTCACCCCCGCCTCTGGATGCTCCACCTCATGTAGAGCGCTCAGGACTCCAATGTTCTGTGCCAAGCGATGACCCTCTAGCGGTGATCCGACCGCCCCACATCCTCCAGAGACTTTCTTCATTGGTGGATGAGTTGGAGTACCACCGCGCCTTCCTGTCACAGGCTACCGCAAGAGGGACGCCCAGGAGTCATATTCTGCCAAGAGTAACCCGGCCCTCCACCCAAGGGGGCTTGCAGGATAATACCCTCCGCTCCATACCATTTGAACACAGTCACACATTACAATCTCTCACTCAAAAGAATGGGGAGGATACCAATATGTACCCCGCAGTTCATGGTGTTGGAACGTAGCATAGGACCCTGCACCCAAGGGAACTGATAACACAAAGATATGCCCCGCGCTTTAGATACGTAGAATGGGGCCTCCAGTAGATATCAGACATAACCCTTACTTGCTATCATTTGTATGGAAAGACAACGTAACACCCATCACCTCAGGGCGTATGCAGGACACACATACATGCCATGGATCATGCCATCAAGCTTGAGCCTCCTATTAACATCCTGCATTGGCTGGATACAGCGATAGCCGATGCCCCATTTAACCCTTTCGTTGCCATGATGAATTTCCATCGGAAAGCATTAAAGTCCTGAAAGTCAAAGGGTTCGATTTGGAGATGCGCCATTAATGGCTGGGCGAAGGGGCAAAGGTCCTGTCTAGTCCACAGCCTCCAAGACCATTTGGGAAGCTCAGCAAGTGGCAAGAGAGGGAAGGGGGTACGGGGGTCTCCTCGTCCTCGCTCTTTCCGCAGAGCCCACACTTCTGTGCTTGCAGTTTAGGGATATCTTTCAAAGCGGCACTGCCCCCCCTATTTAGCACCGTTTAAATGTGGGGTCCCGGAGTAGAGTACCCTCTCGCCTCAGTGCTCTGCTGTCTTCCCTTATGCCTTATGCCCCAACACGTTTAGAACATGCTACCATTGTGCCGCCACCCCCACACATAGGTATTAATCCTTCATAAGGAGTTCTTTTGTTATTATTTAGAAATGTAAATGTGTTGTTCTTCATGTTGTAACTTATAGCTTTGGAGCCGCTTGCCTGGCGCAAGCGCCATGAGATTTGAATTCTAAATTAATCTGCCCTTTTGTGAGAAGAGAAGCTGTTTTTGATGAATGACTGAGCAGTTTGTACAGTTAGGATGTGTGTGTTTTCAGGGTTCTACCTATTTAATGTATGTGAAGTGCTTACTCTCCGCTCGGGTAGTGGTAAA
>NW_023243894.1:0-1619 GCF_002007445.2 Ailuropoda melanoleuca
AAAAAAAAAAAGTGCAAAGATGAATTTAGCAAACACCTGTGTCTTCCAGCCAGGACTGACAATGAAGGGTTAACACCTGTCCTATTTGCTGCAGGTCCTTTTCATCTTGTAAGAAGCAAACAAAACGTTAGGACTAAGAAGGAGGTCTCTTGTGAGCCCCACTTCTCTTCGCACAGTCCATAAGCTTGTGTGCGCCCTCACACACACAGCCGTGAACAGTGAACAGGCGTATTTGTGCATTAAAAATACGCATTAATGTACTCATATGGTGTATAGAATTCTGCAACTTAATTTTTTTCTCCTCAAAAAAATTTTTAAAAATTTTCTATTTATTTATTTAGAGAGAGCGCGTGAGCAGGGGGTGGGGCAGAGGAAGAGGGACGGAGAGAATCTCAAAGCAGACTCCATGCTGAGCGTGGAGCCCATTGTGGGGCTCGATCTCTCGACCCTGAGATCATGACCTGAGCCAAAATCAAGAGCCAGACACTTAACCGACTGGGCCACCCAGGCTCAACATTTTGTTTTTGACTGGCTGGGTTCCAACTGAAGCCCCACCACATGCAGCTCTCTGACCCTGGGAAAGTGACTTAACCTCTCTGTGCCTCAGTTCCCTCATCTTATATAGGGCTTCTCTATTGCTGAATAACAAAAGACTTCAAAACTTAACAGTTTAAAAAGACAAACCTGGGGCTCCTGGCTGGCTCTGCTGGTGGAGCGTGTGACTCTGGATCTCTGGGTTGTGGGTTCGAGCCCCGTGCCAGGCGTAGAGATGACTTAAAAATAAAATCTGTAAAAAAAGAAAATAAATAAGACGGCGAACCCCTTGCAGCCTCGGGGGGAGTGGGAGAGGCCTCTTCAGGACCTGGTGGCTGGCCCCCGGTGGAGGGGTCCAAGAACAAGAGAGCCTGAGTGCCTTCCCGCCCTAGCCTTAGGAGGCACACGCTGTCGCTTCTGCCTTATTCTGTGATTAAAACAAGCCGCCAAGTCCAGCCTGCCCTCAAGGAGAGGGGAATCAGGCTCTGCCTCCTGAAGAAACTGTGAAGAACTCACGGACATATCTTCAAGCTGCCACATGCCGTAAACAGACGCTTATTTTCGGGTGGCTTTCTAAGAGATGTTCTCTGTCATCACATCTAAAATGCTTAGCATGGCATCCGGCACATAGTAGGTGCTCAATGCTTGTGAGAAACTACGTTGTATAGATCTAATTATTTCATTGTCGACTGCTCTACACTGCTCCATCACATGGATACGCATTTTTATTTACCCGTTCTCCTCTTGACAGACTTTTAGGTTAATTCCTGGTTTTAATATTCCAAACCGTGCTGCTGAGAACAGCCTTTACACATCCCCCTATGTGCTCGGCAAAGTACTTCCCTAAGGACGGTGACTAAAGATGGGTTCTCTGGGGCATTGCCTGTGTGCACTCAGGAAGCACCACCCCCTCCCCCAACATCTCCATCTGTCCCCCAGACAGCAGCTCACCAGAGTTCGTGCCTCAGGGCCTTTGCACGTACTGTTGCTCTGCCTGGACCGCTCTTCCTGCAGATATCCAGGTGGCCCCCTACTCACCTCCTTCAGGTGTCTGCTCGAATGTCGCCTCCTCAGAGATGCCCTCC
>NW_023243895.1:0-1619 GCF_002007445.2 Ailuropoda melanoleuca
CTCTCTCGCTGGCTGTCTCTATCTCTGTCGAATAAATAAATAAAATCTTTAAAAAAATAAATAAATAAAAGCGAACTCATGAAGAACACATGATCTTAGTACAATAGGGAAGGTGTGTTCCGTCTGGTCTTTTCTTTATGACCTTAGTGCTGTTTTCTCTTCCTGCTGCCAGAGAAAGAGATGTTTGGACTCCCTCTTGTTTTTTTGGATGAACAAGTCTGTGGAATTTCAAAGTGTCCTGCCATTTCTGCACTTTAAGAAATATTAGTAGCAAAAATAAGATCAAGACCAACTGAAATATAAAAAAGAAACTATAAAACAATAGGAAGCAATAAAGGTAGGCCTCTGACTTTGGGGTAGAGAGAGCTTTCCTCAGCATAGAGACAAACACAGAAACCACAAAGAAGCATAAAGTTACAAAGAGATATGTATATATACTTGACACACAAATAAAACCACTATAAGCAGAATAAATGACCATGACAAACATATGTCATAGGGGAAGATGATAACTTTTCCAGCAAGAAGTTCGTTAACCAATAGAAAGGGAGTAAAGGACTAAGAAAGGAAATTGACAATGTGTGTGGGGGGGAGCATTGAGGGCCAATCAGCAGTCAGAACGTGTTCATCTTCATGTGGGCTCAGATGAGCCTTTCTCTAATTGGCTGTCGTCATCTTTTTGTCTCTAACATTGAGATAAACGCATTAAAATGATATCTTGTGTGGGTCAGAATGCAAAGGAATGAGTGCCCAAATATGTTCCTGGTACAAACTGTGAAGGGTGATGGAACAGTAAATGTCAAGGTCAGAAATGGGCATGCATTCCCTGTGATCCTGTAATCCTGTAGGAATTTATCCTGAGAGAATAATCAGAAAACATTCCTGCTCAAAATTTTTATTTTTTATTGCTTAATTAAATTACGATAAATGGTCCGTCCACCTGATCGATATGATTAACAAGGGTGATGAAATATATCTCTATTCAGTGATGTAGAAAGTTATGCCAAATATATGGATGAGTGAAAAAAGGAAAGCCACAAAATCTATAGGATCTTAAATTTTTTTAAAAAGTGTTTCTATTAAATACTTGGAGAATCACAGGAACATATATAACAAGGTGATGCTAGTGTTGATCTCTCGATTGCAAGATCATGGGTGATTTTTGTTTTTGCTTTTCTGCATTTTCCAAATTTCTGTAATAAACTTGTTATTTTTTAAAATCAGAAATATTTTTTTACACATAAGCTTTTACATTTATTTTCACCAATGCATCTGCTGACCGTGTCTGCTAGATAGCATCTAATAAGGATTTATACACCATGACACTTGCATCACGTGTCAGCATATGGACCACTTGGGCCTCCTCTTTTCACCAGGACTGGTATTTGGGGGCACAAAGAGAGATTTGCTACCTACGCCATCCATCTACCAACTGGGCACAGGCACCATAAACATTGTCATTTCCCAAATAGAAGAAGGTATGGCTTTGAAGAGCGGAGCCTTTAATCAGACAAAACATCTCACTTTGCCCTAGTCATTAAACTGACTTCAGAGACAAAGGCCCAAGGCCTTCCATCTGCTCAGTTTGTATAAAGACAGTCAAATGATGCTGAACACTA
>NW_023243897.1:0-1620 GCF_002007445.2 Ailuropoda melanoleuca
TGTGCTATCTAATAACATCTCACATAAAATTGGCAGGGCCAGAATCTGCCTCATTGTAAGAAGGCTAGCTGAGAAACTTGAGTAATTTATGGAAGAATTCTATGGGACCTATAACTCCACTTTACAGTACATTATTTAAAAATTTCCCCTCCCCCCCACCAGCTTGAAAGAGCTTAAAGAAACATTAGTCAAGGTCTATTCCAATATCCTCATGCAAAAAAAAAAAAAAAAAGGTTGATGTCCTTCAGAGAGTTTGTGACTTGTCCAAGGGCTTACGGCTTGTTCATGGCCAAGCCAGATCTCCTGTCTCCTAGCCCAATGTCCTGTTCTCAAGGTGACATTTATTTTCCAACCCCTTGCTCTCATAGCCCCTGCAAAAAATATGGGGTATGAGCTCACAAAGGAGATCATCTAATTGAAATTTTGGCCTTATCTCACCAGGTCTTATATCATATCTAAGGCTTTCGACACATAAGTGATGCTGGAGAGCAGGGAAGTACAGAATGGCATGAGGAAGGACGGGGTGAATGGAAGGAAGTATCAGATCAGCTGTATCTGGCAAAGCCCAGAAAATGCATGTAAAAACAGAGAACCTCTTTTGGTAGCATGGAGCTCAATTCTTGAAGATAATTAAGAGGTACTTCAATGATAGCAAGAATTAGAGATTATTAAAGCAGGAAGTAGCCTCAGAGATCAGCTGGTTGAAATGGCTTCCTCTATGAATGAGGGAAACTGAGTCCCAGGATAAAGCACATTTGCACAGGGTCAAGTGATGAGTAAGTGGCAGGAACGGAATTAGAGTAGAAACCCTGATGGCCAGCCCAGCCAGCACTGTTTTCTTACAGGGTCTTATGGTGTCCTATTGGTTTTGGGTATTCTTCAGTTTTCATGTTTGAGAATAATTGATTCCGAAGTCCCCCAAATTAAATAAGCTCCTAGCAAATCACCTCCTGGCTGAGAGAGAGTGGCCACGTGCTCCTTCACTTAATCCTCACACCAAGTACCTGTCCTCATGTCCATTTGCTTCACGCCGGCAAGCATATCACTTACCTAAGAAGGCAGAAGGTGAGACAGTCCCATTGCTGCGTGACACCATGACACTGATGCCGGTCTCTATGAAGGGCACGGAGAAGTCGACCACTTCAGATCGCTCCTCATTGATGGTGAGCGATCCCACCGCCATGTAGGCCCTCTTCATGACCACCTGGGAGAAAGGCACAATGCTCCTATTAGAGCACTCAGGAAGGCAAGGGGCCACCACAAGGAAAACAGAGCCCAGCAGCAATTTCCTTAGTATAGCAGGAACAGGAAGTCTATTTACTGTTTTGTATTTTCTAAAATTTCTAAAGGAGCATTTTTTTAATATTGACATGAAACAAAAGAAATGAAAAATGGAAATGGCCCTTATGTTCTGACACTCACCTCTCCAATCATACCGTTCCAGGTTCCATTGATTTTCTTCCCATGCTTGCCATTGGTAACCAGGTAAAGATCATAGGTGAACTTCACAGATTTAGAAATTTTCTTAAGGATGTCAATACAGAACCCCTTGCAGCACTTTTTGATGTAACCTGGCTCCTCATCTGTTTTATTCCTAACCAGTTGAAGAAACAAAAAAAA
>NW_023243898.1:0-628 GCF_002007445.2 Ailuropoda melanoleuca
TCTATCTCCTGGCCCACAGATCTCATGTGTCTACAGGGCTGCTCAGTGCAATAATGAGACTGGTCTTGTTTGCCAGCAAACCGCCTGGCCTCGCTGGGGAGAGTGGAGCCCCTTTTTCCATGCTGGGCCTCTGGCCCCATGGGTGGTCCCATCTTCAGCCATAGGAGCTTAAGGGGTGGGAGCTGGCATCACACTCTTGCAGTCATCCAGGGCCTGCTTTCAGCACGTGGTCCACGGACCTGCAGCAGCATCGCTGGGGCGGATCTCAGTCCGTCTTGCCAGACCTACTGAAGCAGAATCTGCATTTCACCGGATCCTAAGATCGTGTCTGCACTTTGCAGTTGAGAAGCTGTCCTGTAATCAGAGAGTCTCCCAAGTTCGTGTGCCTCAGAATCACCAGGNCAGGGGGCGGTGATACTGGTTCCCAGACAACTTCCTTAGGGGCCCCGAGTGAGTAGGTCTGTGCGGGGCCCAGGAATCCACACATTGGAGAAATCCCAAGTGATTCTTGGGCTGTGGTCTGGGGGCCATTGAAAATGCTGTTGTAACCTAGTATACCCTCTTGCGGCATCTGCTTCCACACCTGGAGTGACGGGGAGCTCATCACCTTTCACAAGCCATGTCCCCT
>NW_023243899.1:0-1620 GCF_002007445.2 Ailuropoda melanoleuca
TACCTCTAAAGCCATTTAGTTAATTGGATGTTAACTGAGAGAGATACTTTAGTGACTTCTACTGAGTATAATTAACAATAAGAGAGACATTCTAAATCAGGCTCTGAGAGAAAAGAAGAAAAAAATCTTGGAAGGAAAACTGAAAAAGATAACATTTTCAAATAAGGTGAAGAAAACTGAAAAGAACGTTGATTTTATCAGAAATAAAGGGTTTATCCAGTCCAGTGTAGTTAATAAATCCAAAATTATGTATAAAAGTAACTTGAAACATCAGCATGCATATTCTTTCTGAGATGGGGAGGAAGATACTTGATAGTTTTAAAATGACTTAGGAGGAAATTCACCATTCTGCAGAGCTAGTTTTGGCTGGAGACATGTAATTGAAAAGAATATATGTAGCCTTGCCTAGTTAATAAACCATTAATGGAAAAGAGTAACAAATAGCTTAACTGACCTTCTGGATCTTGTCAGAATCCTGTCAAGGAGGTGGCAGCAGAAGAGTGACAGAGAGTCGGTGACCAAAGGACAACGGCTGGCGAGATTGATTTTAATGAAATGTATCTTTGAGAAACTAAGATAGAACAGATGTGCCTAGAGTTACTACGTAACATTTTAAATTCTGTTTTGCTATTTGCTGTTCTGCACTTGCCAGTATTCTGACGTCCAGGTGCTTACAAATCTGACAAGGAGAGAAAAAGTCATGTGTACGTCTATGTATGTGCGAGGAGGGTGGGGGCCTTCCCATCTGCCCCGCTCTCCATCACCTTCATTACTTCCCTTCAAAACCAGAAGAGCACCTTACTAGGTAATAGGATGTCATTTTTGCCACTCTTGCCAATGCTGTCACTTGATCAGTATTCTAAGCATATCCCTATTTTGGTGGGTTTTTTTCAAGATTTTATTTATTTATTTGAGAGAGAGCATGAGTGTGCGAGCAGGAAGGGGCAGAGGGGGAGGGTAAAAAAATTCGAGGCAGACTGGACATGGGGCTCCATCCCATGACCCTGAGATCATGACCCAAGCCAAAATCAAGGGTCAGAGGCTTAACTGATTGAGCCACCCAGGTACCCCTTCTATTTTGGTGTTTAGCATTTCTAGGTGCAGATGCCATCTGAGTTTATAAAAATATGTACATAATATTGAATTATAGAATTATTTTACGATTTTGTTTAAAGTGTGTCATTTTTTGTTACTGTTTTATTATATTACATCAAATATATAATTATATAATATATAACATAGATACAACTTAATGTTATTGTTACAATAAACACAAACAACAAAGATTTGACAAAAGTTATATTACAGGACAGCTTGATTACAGTGACGTTTAAAATTTTGGCAATCAAAATAATTAAGAGCTTGGTGCAGTGGGCAAAATGTTCTTTTTCCCTCCAAATTCATATGTTTAAACCCTAATCCCCATTGTGATGATATATGGCCATGGGGCCTTTGAGAGGTAATAGGTCATAATGGTGAAGTCCTCATGTGGGAAGAGAAAGGAAGAGAGATTTCTCTCTCCCTTCCCCCCTTCACCTGAGGATACAGTAAGGCTTTCATCTGTACACCAGGAAGAGGCATGGTACCAGAACCTGACCATGCTGGCACCCTGTATGTCTG
>NW_023243900.1:0-1620 GCF_002007445.2 Ailuropoda melanoleuca
TCCATGTGTCCTCCAACTCCTACGTACAGGGAAATATCTTAATAAATACTTTTGGGGTCTTACTAATCTTTTCAGTCTCATTCATAAGTTGCTCTACCTGATTCTTCAATCCTGAGGTTCCCCAGGCCTCCAAGCTTTGCATTCTTGTCTCCCATTTGGGGGTCATGGATCCCCTCCTTGAGGGACCTGATGGAAAATTGCTGATTCCTTCACCAAGATAAGTCCCATAAACAAGTATGTGGAAATGCAGACCACAATTGCAGGGAGTTCAAAACCCTTGGTCTATGTACAGTGGTGAGTCTCATTTACCCAAGCAGCTTCTATACCCTATGTGCCTGCAAATCTGTATCTTTAACCCAGAATTTTCTCAAACATCACCTATATGCAACCTATCCATGGGGAGGGTCATACCAATGGCAGAGAGTGTGTGGGTTTAGATGCAGGGGGATTATTACACTACCTATACACCCCGCAAGCTTTTAGCATGAAATGAAATGCCCAAGGAAAGCGGCCACACGTGCCGCACAATGACGTGTCACACAAATATCTTGGAGAAGCCTGATCAGTTATGGAGAAGACCAGCCACATCGAAGAGGAGATGTGTTTGTCATTTCCATCCAAGAGGGTAGAATAAGGAAGGAAATATGTACAGCAGCGTGTCTTAGATGGTGGGAAGGAGAATTTCTTTCGAATCTGAGCTGTCCCAAAGCAGGAGTTCAGAACCCGGGAAGACTCTGGGGCTGCTTCTTGGCTCCTCGGAGGCAGAGGAGAGTTCTCGGTTGTCAATAGCACATTTCCAAACTGAGCCGGACAGGTGTGCGTCTGGAAATAGGCTTCCCTCACCTGTTACAGGCTTCAGTGAAGCTTGTCCTGGTCGGGCTCCCGGGGTATGCCCTGTTTCAGAGCACCATGTGGCCTCTAGTAGCCCACACATCTGATTGATGGGAAGGGGAACCCACCCTACAAAATAGCTCACGAGAAGATATGCTCATGGGGCCAGCTCTTGGTTCTCCAAAGAACCTTACTCGTCTCTCACTCAGGATAGAACAGGGGTCTGGATACAAGTCATGCGTTTGGGGTCAAAGAGATCCAAATCTTTACCTACTGGTTTAATTTGTTTCAAGAACTCTGTTTCTCCGCCATTGCTTGTTCTGTAAACCCTTCATTAACTTCCATGGAAGCATCGCCAAAGCACTCTCCCTGATTTGCAACGGGGATGAATTCTCACTGTGGCCTTGAGGTCTATGAAAATGACAGCAATGGGGGAAGAGTCACTTACGGAGCGAATCGTGAGAGAAAAAGGAGACATTTTGTCTTCGCGGGGAAGTTCACAAACTATCATCATTGACTTTCTCTAGCAATGCGTGCGCCAATGACTGCTGGTGATACCTATTTGTTTATTATAACTTTGATCCTTAAGGAGTTTAATTTGGTTAACTTTTTTATCTGCCCCTGATGGCTGTGATGCCCCATTTACCTGAGATTAATACAGTCAAGCCCTTATGACATTAGTAAGTCATGGAAAAGGTGGAGAATTTTGGAGACATCCTTTTTTTTTTTTAAAGATTTTATTTATTTATTTGACAGAGAGAGACAGCCACTGAGAGAGGGAACACAAGC
>NW_023243901.1:0-1621 GCF_002007445.2 Ailuropoda melanoleuca
CTCGTGTTCCCTCTCTCTTGCTGGCTGTCTCTATCTCTGTCAAGTAAATAAATAAAATCTTTAAAAAAAAAGAAAAGAAAAGCCAATGAGTAAGGGCTAGGTAGGGGGTTATGTGATCCCGCTCACAGAAATCCTAAAAATGTGGCAGTGTGGGGAAACCAGAGATAAGGGGACAAATCGGATCACCCTGCCCTAGGCATGTGGGGTGGGTCGTGTGGGCTGCGTGTCTTTATGATAATCACCAGTGACCAAAAAAGAATAACCAAATTCGAAAAAGGAAGTAAGCCATTGAAGGTATCATCAATAGAGATGTTAAAAGGATTTAAGTTTCCTGGTTAGCTTTCTATAAAAGACCAACCCTAAAGGCCCTTGTTGGCAACCCCGTCGGGACCCCTCTCATTTTTGAGAACTTTTTCTGTATGTATCTTCACTTAAACTTCTATTGCTTTACTCACTCTCTGTTGTCCGCAAGATTCATTCTTCAACTCCGTGAGATAAGAACCTAGCTCTCCCGCATCACCAGCAATCATATTCACAAGACCCAGTTCACTTAGCAAAATACATATACATCAGGAACCAACTTATTGATTGAGAGTCCAGAATTAAAGAGAACTGAATGCCGAAAATGAGCATTTTAAGCAACATACAGAAATCTGCTTAATTAATTGCTTTGTAGGTGCAAGGAATACTTCTTTTTCCAAAGGTAGGACTCGTCATCAGATCTCCCTTCTCCCAGAACTGTAGCAGAGAAAAGAGAATGTGACTTTCAAGACTCCAGGTTGGAGGAGCAGAGGGTAGTGGAAACGAATTCACTACAGTCAGTAAAAGCTGTGTTTGAATCCTGACTCAGCTACTTACTAGCTTTGTGGACAAATAGCCACTCTGTCCCTCTGCTTTATTTATGCATCAGATGGGGAAGGTATAGAAGCCACTTTTAGGCACTGAATGAGACAATAAATGCAGTGCTTAGCAAGTGCAAGATACATCTGTTAGTTGCTATCAACTTACCGCACTCCCTTATGAAATATCCTTTGTCATAATAAAATCAATTGTTTCATGGCCTTTATTATATTATTTATATTTTACTCTTCTTAGTAAAATTCTGAAGACTCCTTAGTTCCTTGGTAAGCATTGGACAGCATTAAATGGCATATTTAAAGTTCAACTCAGTCAGGTAACTTCAGAGAGATGAATAATCTCATCCATGTTACTTCTTTTTTTTCTTATGAGCATTATTCTCTTTGAAATTTTAATCATATGCATTATCATGTCACTTTTTCAGAATGGTCTTGCCTGATCACCCCTTTTGTTACTCTCAAGTCTTTTGGCTCCAGGAAAAGAAAGCCATAATTTTCTTACTGTCGCTGAGTTCCAGCACTTGACATAGTGCCAGGCACATAGTAGATGTTAATATATTTTTGCACATGAAAATATAGATGTATTGCTCTTCCCTGATTATACAAATAGCCATCCTCTAAGTCACATGTTAAATTTTTTATTTGGAAATTATGTTTTCCTATTTCTAAAAAGAAGTCTAATTTGCACTTTACTTGAAACCTTAAAAGGTTCTAATTAGCGTTTTGTTTAAGTTATTCTCTAGATCATCCAGCGTCTCTATGTC
>NW_023243902.1:0-1620 GCF_002007445.2 Ailuropoda melanoleuca
TTTCTTATTGGTAATAAAGCAGAGCGTCCAGGGAAACACCTCCAGCGAACAGCAGCTTTTTCACTGGGGACCATGATTCCACATTTGGTGAATAGGCTGGGGAAGATTCCAGCACTTAGAACCAAGAAACTAAGTGTGAGGATTAAGCCCTTGAATTCACATCAGCTTTATGGTAGGTGGAACCTGAATCAAGGTGCTTTGGTCCTTGAGTAAAACACGATGCACACAGCACTGAGAAAAATATTTGGCCAACAGCCACTTCCAATGAAATGTTTGCTTCATGGGGAAATCCTATCCAAACTGCTGGTGGCAATGGAACGAGAAGGCCAAAATTATGTCCGTCAGAAACAACACCATGCAGGGACCGTCAAAGCCTATCATCACCATTCGTGAATAGTTAAACATGAGGGAAAGTGGTAGAGGAAGCCTGACGCGAGTGCCACATTGTGGTCTCTGAGACAACTAACAATCCAGGGAAATAAAACGAACATCATCTCTCAAGAGTAAGGGAGCATGAATGAAAAGGTTCAGGATTTTCAAGGAATAAGCGCACTTCTTATTGGTAAACATGCAGAGCGTCCAAGAAAACACCTCCAGCTAACATCAGCCTTTTCACTGGGGACCTGATTCCACATTGAGTGCATGGGCCTGGGAAGCATCCAGCACTTAGAAAGGAGAAGCAAAGTGTGAGGGTAAAGCCCTTGAAATCACATCGGCCTTATGGAAGGTGGAAGAGGAATCAAGGTGCTTTGGTACCCTGAGTGAAACACGACGCACACAGCACTGAGAAACAAAATTTAGCCAACAGCCGCTTCCAACGAAATGTTTGCTTCCTCGGTAAATCCTATCAAAACTGCTGGTGGCAATGGAACGAAAAGGCCAAAAACATGTCAGTCACAAACAACACTGTGCAGGGACCATCTTAGCCTATCATCACCCTTCGTGAGTAGGGAAACATGAGGGAAAGTAGTCGGGAAATCCTGATGCGGGTGCCACATAGTGGTCTCTGAGACACCAAACAATACTTGGAAATATCAACGAACATCATCTCTCATCAGTAAGGGAGCATGAATGAACATGTTCAGGATTTTGAAGACTCAGCACACTTCTTATTGGTAATCATGCCGAGCATCCAGGAAAACACCTCCAGTTAGCATCAGCCTTTTCAATGGAGACCCTGATTCCACATTGAGTGTATGGGCCTGGGAATGTTCCAGCACTTAGAACCTAGAAACAAAGTGTGAAGATAAAGCCCTTGAAGTCACATTGGCCTTATGGAAGGTCGAACAGGAAACAAGGTGCTCTGGTACCCTGAGTGAAACCCGGCGCACACAGCACTGAGTAACAAAATTTGGCCAAATGCCATTTCCAACAAATGTTTATTCCTGTGGATATCCTCTCAAAACTGCAGGTGGCAATCGAAATTAAAGGCCAAAATCATGT
This sequence comes from Ailuropoda melanoleuca, assembly GCF_002007445.2. Lineage (NCBI taxonomy): Eukaryota > Metazoa > Chordata > Mammalia > Carnivora > Ursidae > Ailuropoda > Ailuropoda melanoleuca. The sequence goes on from NW_023243902.1 coordinate 1,444, forward strand.
CCATCAGAAACAACACCGTGCAGGGACCGTCTTAGCACTATTATCACCCATCATGTATAGTGAAACATGAGGGAAATAGGTGGCGGAATCCTAACGAGAGTGCCACAGTATGGTCTCTGAGACACCACACAATCCAGGGAAATATCAACGAACATCATCTCTCATGAGTAAGGGAGC
>NW_023243903.1:0-1391 GCF_002007445.2 Ailuropoda melanoleuca
GTATTCGAGTCCTCTGTCTTTCTTGGTGTGTCTAGTTAAGTTTGTCAGTTTTGTTTCTCTTTCCACAAAGGAAGCTCCTAGTTTCATTGCTTTTTTTTTTGTTTTGTTTTGTCTTTTTAGTCTCCATTGGATTTATTTATGCATTCAATTTTATTATTTCCTTATTTCTACACATTTGGGGCTTTGTTTGTTGTTATTTTTTCTACTTGTTTACCACGTAAAATCAGGTTGTTTATTGGAGAGCATTCTCATGGTTTGAGGAAGAGTCGAAGTTCTATGAACGTCCCCCTTAGAGCTACTTTTGCTGCCTCCCATACGCTTTTGTAGGTAGACTTGTTCATCAGTGTCAAGGTACTTCTAAAATGTCTTTGGATTTCTTCTTTGAGTGTTGGTTTTTCAGTAGCATGTGGTTAAATCTCCACATATTTTGTTAAGATTATTTATGTATCTGACAGAGAGTGAGATGGCGAGAGAGGGAACGCAAGCAGGGCGGTGGGAGAAGAGAAGCGGCCTTCCCGCTGAGCAAGGAGCCTGATTCGGGGCTAGATCCCAGGATCATGGGATCACGACCTGAACTGAAGGCAGATCCTTAACGACTGAGCCACCCAGGCCCCCCAATCTCCACCTATTTTTGACTGTCCCATTTTTTCTTGAGACTGATTTCTAGTGTCATATCATTGTGGTTGGACAAGATTTGAACCAGAAGGCGAAGAGAGATTCAGATTAAAGGTTTGTTTCCTGGAGGGTTTTCTGAGGGCAGACCATGAGTTCCGTGAGGACAGAGGAAGGTTTTGTGAGACGGGGGGTGGGTTTAACCCTTGTTAGAATTACTGACTACTACCATGCAGGCTGTGTGCTACCGTTCACACCGTAGTCCTGATGGACTTGCACTTCATTAGAAATATTTTCTAGGAGGTGTAGGCATAGCCTTCTCTAAAAGAAAGGTGCCATGTGGGTTCATGGCATGACCCTAGTTCAGCCACCAGGATGTATGGCATTGTGGGGGATCAGAACCAGGCTTTCTGTGGGAAGTGACAGAAATTGGGCATGGTGAGCTTCATGACCATAGGTGAGGTCCCGAGTGTCCCACTGGGTGTTGGGTTGTGTGGATCTGTCTCATCAGGTGCTGCGGAATTCCGGGACACCCTCCTGTCTGTGGAGTTGTGTGGAGACAGGTAGACATCAGTGTCTGGCCAGGCCCGAGGGTCGCACTGGACTACCACCAGAGGGGCAGCGTGCGGGGGAGCCACGGCTTGGTTTCCACGAAAACTGTCCAGGGTCTGTAGCCGTGGTTCCTAGCAGCTGCAAGGGGAGAGGAGGCCGGGGGTGGTTCACACATCCTAGAGTTGTGGTCAGGACGGGTCTGGAGCCCACTGAAGTCAGCCACACGC
>NW_023243904.1:0-1621 GCF_002007445.2 Ailuropoda melanoleuca
ATCCTTCGGGCGGTACTACAGCTTGCCTCTCAGGAAGCCCGCTACAAAGCCTTTGGGACATGTGTGTCTCACATAGGTGCAATCTTAGCCTTTTACACACCTGTGGTCATCTCCTCAGTCATGCACCGTGTGGCTCGCCGGGCTGCCCCTCATGTCCACATACTCTTTGCTAATTTCTATCTGCTCTTCCCACCCATGATCAACCCCATCATCTATGGCATCAGGACCAAGCAGATTCGTGAGCGAGTCTTAGGACTATTCCCAAGAAAGGATGCATAAGTGTAAAGTGAGGGACAGGTGGAGAAAGAGTGGGACAGATTGAATGCTGGAATGGGGGCAGGAGTATGAGAAGAAGTTGAAGGATGCCAGAGTTTCCATGTATAATGAGAAAAACTAAATGATGTACTGGTATAATGAAAAAAACTAAATGATGTCCTGGAACTCAGTCACGTCTGATCAGGATTCATAGTGCTGTGTCGTTTGGTAGCCTTGGATTCAAACTGCTGACTTTGCTGTCTTCTCAAAGAGCCCACTCTATCAAAAGGCATGACAAAGGCTTGACCCACTCCTCTTTTGGTAACATCATCTAAAGTCAACAAGATGCTTTCAAGTTCATTTTCTAAGACTGTGAGAATCTGAGTTTCTATCCAGAGTCACTGGGATCAGGACCTTGGGAAGGACCAAAATTTCATCTGAGGCAAGAGTACCTATACAGTCTGAAAGCTGATGTCCAGTCTCTGGCTAAACACTACCAGTTTTGAGGAGCTCATGATCTTCCAGCACTACAGCTGTGTTCCAAGTCAGTTTTGCTTGTTAAAATTCATTTCTTCGATTGAGTCAGCTTATGTATTCTTTTACTTCTTTTGACCACTATGTTCTCGTGGTCAATCCCTTTCATTAAACATTTTGGGTAAAACATGGCCTCTGACATTTTGTTATACATCACGCAACACTTTCTTTGCACATAGATGTAGCTTATGTTTTCACCAAGAATGTGACTTCTTTGTTTACTTGGTAATCCAGTCACAAAACATTGAGTACCAAATCTGTGCTGGGTGCTGAGAATATGTATTTTGTTAAGGTGGGTGTGATCCACTTATGTCTGTGTCCCAAGATGAAGAAGGAAATGTGAAACACAATGGGTTGTGGTCTCTCACCTGCCCATCGTGAGGCCCAGTATCATGAAAGAAATAGGAAGTAAAAGCAGATAGGAGAGGGGGATATGGACCTGTATTCTTTTTCTTTTGTTCTACCTGATGTAAACTTACATACTAGAAAATTCCCTTAATGTTAATCCTGACAACTAGAATTTTTGTGGTCACACAAACCCTCATATACCATCTTCCATAAATGCATTCTTTTATTTTGTGACTCCCTCTTTTCCTCAGACTACTGTTCAGAAATTATATATCTCTATCTTATTTTGACTTCATTTCTGTCTCTGTTTCTACATATCTGTCTCTACATATTATTTAGCTTTGAAAGAATCTGAGCCTGTGCCAGATGTGGTATGGAAGGTTGGGAGTTTCAAAGAGGGGAGGCTGTAGCAAGAACCCAGGGTCTTATGCTTATTTCCCATCTCTGCTTTTATAATTCCCTCTGATACCAAAACATAGACACA
>NW_023243905.1:0-1621 GCF_002007445.2 Ailuropoda melanoleuca
TAATGCAATCTGATGTTTGTTGTCTTTTAATCAGGATATTTAGTCAGTTTAAGTATTTTGGTAATTATTGACATGTTTTAGATTAAATCTTTGATGTCACTATTTATCCTATTATTTTCTTTCTTTTCTTTCCTCCTTTCTTGCTTCTTTTGGGAATTAAGTAATTTTAAAAATGATTTTCCTGATCTATTAGTTTATTAGCTATGGATTCTTCTGTTATTCTTTTAGTGGATACAAGGATTACACTGTTGTACTAACCATATTAGAGACTTATTAATTAGCACTTTTACCAGAATGTAAGAATCTTAGAACATCTTAATTCTATCTATCTTCTCTTACCTTTTGTGCTAACTTTGCCCTATATTTTGAATCTACACATATTTTAAGCCCCACAAGACATCATTTTATAAAATCAGTATTCATTTAGATTTATCTATATAATTGCCCTTTCTATATCTCTGTGTTTCCATCTGAGATTATTTTTTTTATCCCTAAACAACTTTTTAGAAATTTAGTGTAATTCTTTTAAAACAAATTCCCTAGTTTTTGACTTAAAATGTCTTATGTTATCTTCATTTAAAAAAACTTAAACTTTTATTTTGCAATAAGTGTAGATTCACGTGCAATTGAAAGAAACAATACAGACAGAATCCAAATATCTTTTACCCACTTTCCCTTAAAGGTAACCTTTTGCAAAACTGCAGCATAGTATTACAACCAGGATACTGACATTGATACAGAAGTTGTCAAGGTACAGAAGTTGTCATTACCACAAGGATCCTTCATGTTGTACTTTTACAACATAAGCACTTCTCTCCCACCCACAGCCAGTTTAATCTCTGGAAACCACCAACCTGGTTTTCATTTTCTATAACTTTGCCATATCAATAATGTTATATAAATGGATCATATAGTATGTGACCTTTTGAGATTAGTTTTTTCATTCAGGAAAATTCTCTGGACATTCATGTAGGTTTTTGTGTGTATTAGTAGTTTGTTCCATTTTAGTACTGAGTAGTAGGTGTAGAGATACTAAAATTTGTTTACCCATTCACCTATTGAAAGCATCTGGGGATACCTGGGTGGCTCAGTCCGTTAAGCAGCCAACTCTCGATTTCAGTTCAGGTCATGATCTCAGGGGCCTGAGATTCAGCCCCGCATTGGGCTCTGCTGTCAAAACAGAGTCTGCTTGAGGATTTCTCTTTCCCCCAACTCTCCTCCCCACTCGTGTGAGTGCACACACGCATGTGCTCGCTCGCTCTCTCTTAAATAAATAAATAAATCTTAAAAAAAAAAGAAGAAAGCATCTAAATTGTTTCCAATTAGCGGCCATCACAAAGTTATAAGCTTTTGTGTACAAGCTTTTGTGTTAACGTAAGTCTTCGTTTCTCTGAAATACCAGGAGTACAACTGCTGAGTCATATGGTAGTTGCATGTGTAATATTTTTTAAAAACTTCCAAACCATTTACCAGAGTGGCTGTATCATTTTACAATCCCACCAGTGATGTATGAGTGATTCAGTTTCTCTGCATCCTTGCCAGCATTTGGTATCGTCACTATTTTTTATTTTAGTCATTTTGAGAGTTGTGTAGTAATATCTCATTACGTTTTTTTTTTTTT
>NW_023243906.1:0-1622 GCF_002007445.2 Ailuropoda melanoleuca
AGAGACTCTTGACTATAGGAAACAAACTGAGGGTTGCTGGAGGGGAGCTGGGTGGGGGGAGGGGGTAATTCGGTGACGAGCATTAAGAAGGGCACATGTGTGATGGGCGCTGGGTGTCATACACAACTGATAAGTTATAGAACACCACATCTGAAAATAATTATGTCCTATATGTTGGCTAATTGAATCTAAATTTTAAAAAAGAGAGAGAGAAAGAAAAAGAAAGGAAATCCAAACGTGGGATCACTCCAGTTGGAGCAAATAATTCTGTAACATTTGCTGACCACAGTGCTGTGGCCCGTTTCATTGGTAGAAGTGTAGTTGAAAACAATCCAATCCAGAGAAATATTTCCCTGAGTCCCAGTAAAAGGCAGGACAGTCAGGAGATAGGCCCCCTCACTTGCATGGACGCACCCATGTCCATTAAACCTGGCGTACTGTCCCCCATAACCATCTCACTTCCTCCACTGTCACGAGCCGTGACACAACAGGGCTTACGTGGGAGGAACAGTACAGCCTGGATTGCAGACAATAGGGCATCTTTTATACTGAAATTTTAAAACAAAGAATAACTAAAATCACGTGCTTCTTACTATGCTGATCACTGTTAGCAATTCTGAACAATGTTAATGACAAAATACTCCTCTTCAGGGAAAAAAAATTGTTGATCTAAATTTTAACCAAATGACTACATTTAGTGGGGACAGCTCCCCCTGCCCTGCCCTGGGTACATATACTACTATTCATGAGTGCCATTCTTTTTCCATTTCTGGTAAAGGATAGAAACCATTAGCATTAATTGCCACCAATCCCAAGCAGAATCCGTGTTTATTCATTTACTCCACAAATATCTAATAACCCTGGGTTGAGTGCGAGCCATACCAAAACGAATAAGATCATTTCTCCCCTCAGGAACGTCAGAGTTTAGAAAAAAGAAAGAAAAAAGTGAAATGTTGTATTTTAAACTTAAAGAATATTTTGCTTCCTACGACGGTTGACTAGGTAGTACTGATCAGTCCGTTTGCAGAAAACCCCTAGCAAAGCTGGGCAAGGATGGAGTACCAGATTTGTTGGAACGCGTCAGAGAGAGGGAGGGAGGAAAATTGCATGGTCAAAATCTGAGAGACAGAACTGAGAGAAGTGGGGTAAGAATTTGCAGCCACTTTTCCTCAGAGGCGTCTGCTGATTCCAAAAGCACAGATGCTGACAAGAGTTCTCAAAGGACTCAAGGGACTAAAAACACAGTAGTGGAAATCAGGTCCACCACGCAAGATGGGTCCTTACAAGCCCCCGGCTTACAGCTGGGGCTCTGGAGGGTAGTATGTGAGGAGTAAGGGTGAACTGGAAACGGCCCAGGCCTATCCGGGGGCTTCCAGCGGTTTCTGTCTCTGAAGTCAGACGGTTTGGGACTGTTATTGCTTCCAGCTTAAGCCACCTTCCTTTTCAAAACCAGTGAAAAATAAAAACCCATAGACTAAAAAATTATGAACCCCAAGCAAGACGAATACAAAGAAAACCACTCCTAGGCACATCGTAGCAAAACAGCTAACTACCAAGGACAAAGAAATTAGATCTTTTTAAGATACGTGCTACCGTCAAAGAAGTAACGTACCAATGATGGC
>NW_023243907.1:0-1622 GCF_002007445.2 Ailuropoda melanoleuca
TTCAGAGAGGTTACATAACTAAGCTACGCACTGGTTGGTGGGAAGAACACCCAGGTTTGTGTGGGCACAGATCTGCGTAAGCACAAGCTCTAACCTTGGCCAAGCGGGCTGAAGGCAGCATGTGTGGAGTTGATTGGCATGACAGTGGTCTGGTCTTAAGAATAGTAGTAGCAGCTAGCATTTAAGAATTCGTTCTGTGCCAGGCAGGTGCCCAATGATCTTTGTGGAATACCCCATTCACTCATTCTAGCCACCATGTAAGAAAAACATCTCCAATTTACAAATGAGAATGTAGACTCTTAGCAAGGTCAAAACTGCCAGAGGTCATACAACTTAAAGGAGGAGCTGGGAGTTAGGACCCAGTTTGCTTAAATCCGAAGCAATTGCTTTAATTTGTCTGAATGTATTGCATGTGTGTCCTTGTAGCAAGGCTAGTTTGTTGGTCTTTAGTACTCACTCACCCGAAATATTCTCTTCTCCTGCCTCACCTGGCTATGTGCTAATGAGAGTTTTGACCAACAGGAGTGTGAGGTACTATGGTCAGTGTCCCTCAGAGCAAAGGCTGACTGCTGGCAGGTGGTAGGTGGAGTGGGACTCTGTCATTTCCTGGAGACTTGGAGGGTTTCAGTAGCTGCAGACAATATAGTGTAGTGGTCATGAACAGGCTTTAGAGTCAGGAGACATTACAACAGTTACTCAAGCATTCAAGACTCAATTTCCTCATCCATGAAATGGACACAATAGTGCCTACCTCATAGGGCCGCTGGAGGTATTAAATAAGACAAATGCTTACGATGTTTTTAGTTTAGCACCTCACTCAGGGTTGGTCTTGTTCCTGTGTTATGAGGAAGGGAATGCATGGTGACTTGCTATGGTTCTCTAGGAAGGTTATCACCAACAGCACTAACCATCGAGGACCTGGCCCCTTGTTAAGTCTTAGCAGGTGCAATCAGGTTGTTTCCCTTACAACATAAGCAATTCACTTAGCGCTTGAAGCAAGAACAATGTGTTGATGGAAGACGGCCAAAGCAATGAAGTCCCCCTCCCCTAGGGATAAAATGGGGGGAGAGGAGGTCACGAAGCCTCTACAGACAGCCATGCTAACTGAATCCCTTGCCAGGAGAATATTGAGTCTTGGGAGCCACAGGGGACATGGCCACAGAGGAATTAATTTACCTCAAAAGAAATCACCGTGACTTAATGGCTTTATTGAATCCACGGTTTTTAGCCCATTGATTCCCATTTACTTGAATTCAGGGCTGTGCGGGAGCTCTGCCATTACTTTGACTGTTCATATCGATTAGCCAGTATCCCTCCTCCTCTGGCCTTGCATCCGTCCTTCTTCACATATGTCTTTCCTGCCCCCTGCCTTCTGTCCTCATTGCCCCCACCCCAGTGACTGGTCTGGACATACGCACATGGTCCAGGCAAACCCTCTGGATTCCTTGCTAACTGGAAATAATGGCATCAGGCAGATCAATGGCCTCAGGGCGCTAGGGCTTTCTGTGCTAGTTATAACCATGCTATTGCTCTAGGATTTGTTTTCTTACAGTTGAACTTTGGAAAACAAAACAAAACCAAACCTTAACTTTTGGGTCCTTTTGGATGATTGTCTTATTTAG
>NW_023243908.1:0-1622 GCF_002007445.2 Ailuropoda melanoleuca
GCCGGAGGATACGCGAGCTGCGAACCGGGGCACTGAGCGGGACCAGCGGCAGCACAGGCATCATTAACACCATGGCTCAAGCAGACATCGCCCTCATTGGACTGGCCGTCATGGGTCAGAACCTGGTGCTGAATATGAACGATCATGGTTTTGTGGTTTGTGCCTTTAACCGGACTGTCTCCAAAGTGGACAGTTTCCTGGCCAACGAGGCAAAGGGCACTCAGGTGGTCGGTGCCCACTCCTTGCAGGAGATGGTGTCCAAGCTGAAGAAACCCCGGCGAGTCATGATGCTGGTGAAGGCAGGCCAGGCAGTCGACGACTTCATAAACCAGCTGATCCCGTTGCTGGAGCCTGGAGACATCATCATTGATGGAGGGAATTCGGAGTATCGCGACAGTACAAGGCGCTGCAAAGATCTGAAGGCCAGAGGAATCCTGTTTGTAGGAAGTGGAGTGAGCGGCGGTGAGGACGGTGCCCGCTATGGTCCTTCCCTCATGCCTGGAGGAGACCCGGCGGCATGGCCACATATCAAACCCATCTTCCAAAGCATTGCTGCCCAGGTAGAGGGTGAACCATGCTGTGACTGGGTCGGTGAGGAAGGCGCGGGCCACTTCGTGAAGATGGTCCACAATGGGATTGAGTATGGAGACATGCAGCTTATCTGCGAGGCCTACCACCTGATGAAGGATGTGTTGTGCATGGAACAGGACGAGATGGCAAAGGCCTTTGAAGACTGGAATAAGACTGAGCTCGATTCATTCCTCATCGAGATTACAGCCGACATCTTGAAGTTCAGGGATACTGACAGCAAACACTTGCTGCCAAAAATCCGCGACACAGCCGGACAAAAAGGCACTGGCAAGTGGACCGCCATCTCTGCCCTGGAATTCGGCATTCCCGTTACACTGATAGGTGAGGCTGTGTTCGCTCGATGTCTATCTTCCTTGAAGGAAGAGCGCATTGTGGCCAGCAAGCAACTGAAGGGACCAAAACAGACCAAGTTCAGTGGGGACAAAAAGGCTTTCCTGGAGGACATCCGCAAGGCTCTCTACGCCTCCAAGATCATCTCGTATGCACAAGGGTTCATCCTTTTTCGGCAGGCGGCCCAGGAATATGGCTGGACTCTGAACTATGGTGGCATTGCCATGATGTGGCGGGGAGGGTGCATCATCAGGAGTGTTTTCCTTGGCAAGATCAAAGAGGCCTTTGAGGGAAATCCAAACCTCCAGAACTTGCTGCTGGATGACTTCTTTAAGAAGGAAATTGATAACTGCCAGGACTCCTGGCGCCGTGTGGTCAGCACTGGGGTACAAATCGGTATCCCTATGCCCTGTTTCACCACAGCCCTCTCCTTCTACGACGGTTACAGGCACGAGATGCTCCCTGCCAACCTGATCCAGGCTCAGCGGGATTATTTCGGTGCTCACACGTATGAACTACTCGCCAAACCAGGGCAGTTTATCCACACCAACTGGACCGGCCATGGCGGGAAAGTCTCGTCGTCCTCCTACAACGCCTAACCTGAGCATCCTAGCACGAATTCCTGCCATTCCTCCAGACGGCGCACTCCCTCCGAGCTCCGCACCCATTAGCACTTTTGACTACTTCCATCCAAGTTTGAG
>NW_023243909.1:0-1622 GCF_002007445.2 Ailuropoda melanoleuca
CACCCCCCCCCCCCGCAGGAAATTCCTTTGTAAGGCAGAGTTATGTCCCATAGTTTATAGCCCCTCCCTCAGGACACTGGAATTTAAGCTCATATTTAAGAAGTTCTTCATGTCTCCTAAGACAAGTGACAGTTGATTGAAGTGCCGTTGTTTAATTGGGTTGGTGAATTTGTTGTTGTTAACGTTTTAAAGTTCAGTAGATGCCTCTGGGGGCCAGTGGGAATTTTGCGGTATGAAGTGAGTAGTTTTTACTTTTTAAAAAATTTCAATTGAAGTATAGTCGACATATAATATTACATTGGTTTTAGGTGTACACATAGTCTTTCGACAATTTTATACATTACGAAAAGTTCACTGCAATAAGTGTGGTTACCATAGGTGAGCATGCAAAGTTGTTATAATATTATTGACTGTATTGAAATAAGTATTCTTGATTTGCAAATATTCTCAGTGGTTGGCCTTGGAAGGTTGGACCTCAGAATAAAAGTCAACCCTCTAGGTCTTACTGGATCTTGAAATGCTGTACTTACGTTGTTACTTAAAGAATTTAAGGACGTTCAACCACCTAAAAATAGTATTCCTGAGTTTGATAATAAAATTTGTGGGGATTTTAATTTATCTTGCCAAGATTCTATATTAATAAAATACAGTATTTGTTTGGCACATTGAGATTATGGACAAATTAAGGTACCAATAATTGTCTGCATCGATCTCCTGGGGGAGTTCTTTTGCATTATTTTGAAACCTAGGGAGCCAATATTCTAATGTTTTCAGTGTCTGAATTTAATATAATGTTTTCTAAAAAGCAAGTGCTTTGATTTAAAGGCTCATTGATTTTGACCTTACAAGCTGGAAATCTGTGAGCATTTTTGCCTGAGCTAAGCCTTCTTTCATACTTCCAGTTGGGAGGGGAAAAGGCTTGGAAGTAAAATATTATCTTAAGCAAGGTATCATTCTTTTTTTTTTTTTTAAGATTTATTTATTTGGGAGAGAGAGAGAAAGAGAGAGAGCACGCACATGAGCATGAGGGGCAGAGGGAGAGGGAGAGAGAATCTCAAGCAGACTCCGTGCTGAGCGTGTAGCGGGTTGCGGGGCTGGATCCTATGACCCATGAGATCACGACCTGAGCCGAAACCAAGAGTTGGATGCTTAACCAATTGCACCCCCCCAGGTGCCCCAAGCAAAGTGTCTTTGAGGGAAGGTGTGTAGCACCGTCTCTTAAGATAATAAATACATTGAAGAGACATTTTAGAGCACTATGGTTATATACTGGAGTGCCCTTTTGATTTCATGACACCTTAAGGTTCAAGTAGGTATTTAATATTTATAAACGAACTTTTTTTTATAAGACCTTGAGGCTAAGCTAGTGAGGTCAGAGTTGTTTAAATTTAGGGGAGACAATTATATGACATTCCTGGGGTATAACTGCCTATGTTTCATTTATAAACAGTAAAATAGAACCTTAGCAACCAGCTCAATGACATTTAACATATACATTTACCCATGTAACCACTACTCAGATTTATTTATTTATTTATTTATTTTTAAACATATTTTTTTTTTAAAGATTTTATTTATTTATTCGACAGAGATAGAGACAGCCAGCGAGAGAGGAAACACAA
>NW_023243910.1:0-577 GCF_002007445.2 Ailuropoda melanoleuca
GATAGATAGATAGATAGATAGATAGATAGATAGATAGATGATAGATAGATGATAGATAGATAGATGATAGAAAGATGATAAGAGGAGCATGCAAAGATTGAATAACCATTTAAAAAATTGGCGAAAGACATAAAAAGACATTTCTTTTTTCAAAGAAGACATCCAGGTGGCTAACAGACAGATGAAAAGATGCTCAACATTACTTATTAGTAGGGAAACACAAATCAAAACTACAATCTCCTCACACTGGTCAGAATGGCTAAAATCAACAAGACAAGAAATAATATGTGTTGGCCTAGGTGTGAAGAAATGTAAACATTCTTGCATTATTGCTGGAAACACAAACTGATCCAGCCACTGCAGAGAACAGTACAGAGTTTCGTCAGAAATTTAAAATTAGAATTACCCTATCCAACAATTGCACTAATAGTTATTTCCCCNAAAATTTAAAATTAGAATTACCCTATCCAACAATTGCACTAATAGTTATTTCCCCCAATGAATTAAAAAAAATACCAACTTTAAAGGGATATGCTGTGCAGAAGCTTTTTATCTTGATGAAGACCCATAAGTTCAT
>NW_023243911.1:0-1622 GCF_002007445.2 Ailuropoda melanoleuca
CATAACGCCGGGATCACGCCCTGAGCCGAAGGCAGACGCTTTAACCGCTGAGCCACCCAGGCGCCCCTGTCAAACTCTTTTTATATTCTTGGAACATGTCCCCGATCAAATACCTAACTTGCAGTATCTTCTCCTAGTCAGTTTGCCTTTTGTTTTTTTTCCTCAGTGGTTTTTTTTGAAATGCAAATGTTTAAATTTTAATGAAATCTAGTTTATCACATTTTTTGCTTATGCATTGTGCTTTTGGAGTTATATCTAAGAACTCTTTGAAGTCACTTAGATTTTTCTTCTGTGTTTTCTTTTAGAGTTTTGTAATTGAAGCTCTTACATTAAAAGTCATAGTTGAGTTGATTGCTGTGGTCTGAGATACAGGTATAAGTTTGTTTGTTTGGGTTTTTTTTTGGTTTTTTTGCGTATGGGTATCCACTTTATCCAGCACCATTTGATGAAAAGACCACTCTTTCCTCTTTCAGGTAGTCTTGGCACTTTTGTAGGAAATCAGTTGACCATAAATGTAAGGGTTTGTTTCTGCCTCTTATTTCTGTTCTGTTAATCTTCATGTCTGTCTTTGTGCCACAAGCACTTTATCTTGATTATTGTAATTTATAATAAGTTTTGAAATTAGATAATGTTACTTTCCAATTTTGTGGCTTTCATTGTCTGTTCTAGATCCTGTGTGTTCCTATGTAAATTTTAGGGTCAGCTTATCAGTTATTATGAAAATGCTTGTTGGAATTGCGTTTAATCTGTAGATTGATGTGGGGAGAACCACACCTCAACAATATTTAGTTTTTTAATTCATACTCATGGAATGTCTCCATTTATTTTTATCATCATTGATTTCTCTTAGCAGTGTTTTGTGGTTTTCAGTTTACAGGTTTTTTATTTTTAAATATTTATTTTGATAGTATTATGAATAGAATTGATTTAAAAAAAATTTTTTTAAGATTTTACTTATTCATTTGAGAGAGAGAGTACAAGCAGGGAGAGAGCCAGGGAGAGGGAGAAGCAGACTCTCCACTGAGCTGGGAGCCCAACTTGGGGCTCAATCCCAGGACCTGGAGATCATAACCTGATAACCATCTGAGCCACCCAGGCACCCCTAGAATTGATTTCTTAATTGTATTTTTGGATACTTTATTGCTATTACATGAAAATACAGCTTCTTATATTGGTTTTGAAAAATACTGGTCTTGTATGTATATATGAACTTGCTGAACTCATACTCTTTGTTCTGATAGTTTGGTTTTGGTTTTTGGTTTTTGTAGATTCTTTAGGATTTTCACATGCAGGATCATGTTGTGTTTAGTAAATAATGGCAACTTTACTTCTTCCTTTCCCATCTTTGTGCCTTTAATTTCTTTTTTCTTGCTGTATGCCATTGGCTGGATCCTCCAGTACAGCGTTGAACAGAAGTGTTGAGAGCAGACATCCTTGCCTTATTCCCACTCTTCTGGTAATGCATTTAGTCTGTCACTACTGTTTGGTGTTAGCTGTAGGTTTTTCGTAGATGCTCTTTACCAAATTGAGTGAATTCTCTTCTATTTTGTCTCATTATTTTTTTTTAAAGATTTTATTTATTTATTCGACAGAGATAGAGACAGCCAGCGAGAGAGGGAACA
>NW_023243912.1:0-1622 GCF_002007445.2 Ailuropoda melanoleuca
CTCAGGCTTTTGGAATTTTGAATCACATGGCTGTATTATCTCTTCTAAACAATTAAACAAAATTCCAGTTACACACGTAAAACAGAACCTCTTATCTGGAGCACACAGGATGGGATTTTTTTGTCTTGAAAAGTCTTTTAGACCCAAAGCAGCAATAGGGATTGAGATCTCAGAATGGTACAGTCACACAGTTACAGTGCTGTGGAAAGCCTAAGGCTCATCTTCCCAACTTGTTTATTTGAGAAGCTCTATTGTTCACTTGAGTCCAAAGTGGTCAGCCTGAGATTTCCCCACTTTCTGGAATCCAGGGATTTGAGTGATTCAGCGAGACCAGTAAGTAGAAATGCTTGTGCTGAGGGCAGCCAGGGGACTCCCAGGGACCCTCTTCCCTCCTCCTCACTGCTGGGAACCCTCAGACAACAAATACTGGCAGTGGGGGCAGGCATGGGGGGTGCTCTAGGAAAAGGGCTAAGTGAGCCGTGTGGTTTTGAATCACAAGTGTCAATAGAGCTAGAATGTCACCATGGAAAAATGAAGGTGTGGAAACATAGTGGCTAGAAACACAGGGTCTTTCCACTCAGACCCTGTTGTCAGTGGGTGTTGGAAATAACCCACCCATTGGGCCAGTGTAGCTGGGAGGTTTTGTCTCTGATCTATGGCCAGATCTCGAAAATAACTCTGCAAACTTGGCCTTCCTTGTCAAACTGTAGCAGAAGATTTAATAGTGCTCACTGCTTCATGCTGGACACTGTAATCAAATTCAGAGCCAAGGCACAGCCAGTCTTGGGGAGGTTTCTTGATGTTCCCTTGGCTCCTAATAACATTGTCTCCTCCTTCCATTCTGTTTACCACATGCCATTTTGTCAAATTAGAACTTGAACTCAAAAAAACAGATGCCTTCCTTTAGATGAGGTCGAAAAATTCCCTTGTGGGAGGAAGGGGGGCTGGGTTGTCTCTCAAATCTATGCACAATCAAAGGAGTCACCTTTGATATATGACTTACTATAAAGTAATGGAAATTTTCTTTCATCCACCTAACTAGGGCAGACCTTCCTCCTCAAGGTGTCCCTATTGGCAGGGGAGGGGACAGAAGAGAATATGTCCTTCATGGGGTTCAGTTTCCTGCTCAAAGTCTCCTAATGAATGGCTGCAGGCTTCTCCAGGCAATGCTGGTGCCCTAGTTCTGACCCACCCCCAGTCCTAACCCTTGTGGAAGTATCTTCTGGTTCTCCATTTCCTACTTAAATTTTTTTTTATTCTTTTCTATTACGAAAAATTTCAAACATTGAAATGAGTGGAATAAATCATCCAGGAAACATTAATATGCCCACATTATGGGCTGAATTGTATACCTACCCCCCTCAGATTCATATGTTGAAGCCCTGACCCCCAGGACCTCAGAATGTGACTGTATTTGGAGCTTGGGCCTTTAAATGAGGAGATTAAGGTTAAATGAGACCATAATGGTGGGCCCTAATCCAATCTGACTGGTGTCCTTATAAGAAGAGGAGATTCAGACACATAGAGACACCAGGGCTGCTCAAACAGGGGACAGGCCATGTGAGGACACAGCTAGAAGGAGGTGGCCATCTGCAAGCCAAGGAGAGAGGCTTCCAAAGGAA
>NW_023243913.1:0-1622 GCF_002007445.2 Ailuropoda melanoleuca
GGCAACCTGGTAATACCAGAGAACGGAAAGAGAAGGAGTTGAAGCCCAGTGAAGCTACATCCCCAATGCCAATAACGACAAGAACAATAAACCTTGTGCAACGCCTGCGTGGCTCAGTTGGTTAAGCATCTGCCTTTGGCTCAGGTCATGATCTCAAAGTCCTGGGATTGAGCCCTGCATTGGGGCTCCCTGCTCAGTGGGGAGTCTGTTTCCCCCTCTTCCTCTCCCCCTGCTTGCTTATGCTCTCTCTCTTGCTCTCTCTCTCTCAAGTAAATAAATAAAATCTTTTTAAAAAACCAATAAGCCTTGTGTGTTTCCATTTGTAATATACTTGTAAATATTTCCATTTGTAATGTAATTTCCATTGTAATATACATTTGTAATATTTGTGTAAATCCATTTGTAAATAATATACAAGTTGTCGACTCACTTAACTAGTATACTTATTGGGATGGAAAGAAAAAGAAAACCATATCCATCCCCAGGTTTTTATTCCCCAGATACAATGACCTACCCTGGAGACCTGCAGAGTGGATCCCAACTATGCCTTAGTCACAGCCCAATAAGGGAAAGAATCGTTACTGTTTTTTTTATAAATGGCTGTTCTTTTTGTAATGCTGCCACATTTATTTTTATTTGAAATACTTTCTTTTTGTTGCTGTGCATCAGTGATTTTAAAAAGAAAAATGTGCTTCTGAGAGATAATAACAGAGGTGGCTGCTCTGTAGTCCTTTGAATCGAGCAATCTGGTGTTTAGTTGAAGGTAAGTATTGCACCTGTTCGGGGCACCTTGTCTTCAGTACAGTTCCCTGACTGTCCATCTTTAGGTGCAGATAAGACTTGTTCTCATTTCCTTTAGCAGGAATCTATCCACTGAGACCAGGGGCCAAGCTCCATTCTTCATGAGATGGTTTTACTTCGAGCTTCATTTTCTTCTCATCAGGGTCACGTGCAACAGCATGCCTAGTGAGACTTTGTTCCATTGCACATGTTTCGCCGCAGCCAGCACGTTCACGCGTAAACGGAAGCCTTTCCTCCTGAAAAGAGAGAATGTGGCTCTGGAGCTTCAACACAGTTGGGCAGTTTCCACCATAGCCTTCTCTTGGACACCGGCACACACCCCTTTCTAGGGTGTGAGTCTTCGTACATTGCTTAAGGTAATCTTTGTGCTTCTTTCTTTCTTTCTTTTTTTTCAGATTTTCATTTAAATTCTAGTTAGTTAACATATAGTGTAATATTGGTTTCAGGAGTAGAATTCCAGTGATTCATCACTTACATGTAACACCCAGGGCTCATCACAAGTGTCCTCCTTAATCTCCTTAATCTCCATCACCCATCTAGCCCATCCACCCACCCACTTCCCCTCCATCAACCCTCAGTTTGTTCTCTATTGTTAAGAGTGTCTTATGATTTGCCTCTCTCTCTTTCTTCCTTCTTCTATGTTCATCTGTTTTGTTATTTAAATTCCACATGTGAGTAAAATCATATGGTATTTGTCTCTGACTGACTTATTTTGTTTAGCATAATACACTCTATCTCCATACATGTTGTTGCAAATGGCAAGATTTTATTCTTTTTTGATGTCTGAGTAATATTGCACACACACACACACACACACACAC
>NW_023243914.1:0-2985 GCF_002007445.2 Ailuropoda melanoleuca
ATCCATCCATCCATCCATCCATCCATCCATCCATCCATCCAACAAACACATATTAAGGACCATAGTGTGCAAGAAATTATATTAGGCAATAGACAGAAAATATAAGTGAGACATGCCTTCATATTTTTGAGGGGCTCAGAGTTTCAGTTATATTTTGGCTAAAATAGAAACTGAAAAACTACAATGCTATGAGTACAGGGTTTTTGCTTTGTTTGAGATGTGAACAGAGTATTACTTTGGGAGTCCAGGTTTGTCTAGCGTTCATTAGAAATTATTCATACAGAATTTCAGGCATTTTGGTAAAAAGGCCTTCTGAGACTAGCTAGATGATTTAACAGTAGTGATTTTTTTTAAGATTTATTTATTTTTGACAGAGACAGAGTGTGCACAAATGGGGGGAGGGGCAGACAGAGAGAAAGAAGCAGACTCCCCACTCAGCCCAATGCTGGGCTTGATCTCATAACCCATGAGATTGTGACCCATGAAATCATGACCTAAGCCGAAACCAAGACTTGAACTCTTAAAGGACTGAGCCACCCAGGATCCCCAACAATAGTGATTTATCAACAGTCGCATAGGATTGTAGTCTGGGGAAAAGAGGAGGAGATGGTAGTGTTTAGAAGTCAGATTTTCTTGGCCTCTTCTCTAAGCTGTTTCTCAGATTTAGTCTTCTGGATCCAAGGAGAGTAGCTAGGGATAGAGTAAGAATAAAGACGTCTAAACAGACATTGAAGGGCAATATTTTGGACATCATATGGACATCATATGTAAAAACAGTAGTTTCTCTAGTGAACTTGCTTCTTTGCAAAGGAAATACAAGCATCAATATTATCATAATGACAATAGTAATAATAATTTAAGTCTAAATTATATACCAGGTTTTTTTTCCCTGAGCTTTATATGCATTAGCTCATTAATCCCTACAATAATACCTACGAGGTGGGTACTATTACTATCTCCATTGCACTAATGGACACATTAAGGGAGAGAAGTGAGTGTGTTGCTCAAGGTCACATAGCTAGTAACTTATCGGCTGTGATTAGAGCCAAAGCACTCACACTCTATATTTGTGTATTTTAAGAGAAATGCACAAGCAGCAGATGATTCTCTCATATTGAAATCAGCCCTTCTCTGATCCTAATGCTTTCTTCTTGCCTAGTTTCCTTTGGGCCACAAAGAATATAGGAAATCAAGATAATTACTACGCTTTGGTATTCTCTGCTGCTGGTTTATTTGTGAGACTAAAGATTCCTGGTATCCACATATCCTTCTATATGGTAAAGATGTTTTTGTATGCTGCCTCCTCACAGAGTAGTCTCGGAGGTCACAGAGTATCTCCTTACAGAATAAGATAGGTAAGCTCGATGTCCTAGCAATCAGAAAAATGAATTTATTTCTTTTACATGTTGTCTGTATCCACAATTATGATTAAATCACTGTCCCTCCATGTTGTCCCCCACATTGTTCTTAATATACCTTCCTGGGGTCTTCACTCTCAATCCACTTTTTTCTTCATAGAATCATAGAATTATACAGCTAAAGTATTGACTAAAATTCTAGTTGAAATCCCTTATGTTGCTAGGAAGAAACTGTTGTAGAGGGAAGTTGAATGACCTTCCTAAGGTCACACAGATTTTGGTGGCTAAGCTTTCATGGGAATCCAAGTGTCTTAATTCTTCAGTGCTCTTCATAGCTGCCTTTCAAACTGGAGTATATGTCACATAAGTACCCCAAACTTTCTAAAATTCAATTCTTTGTAAAGATTTTAGAGAAATTAAAGGAATATATAATATTATATGTGCATGTCTATATATACAACATATATAAAACTCATAAAGATAAAATGTTTCAAATAATGACTTTGTTTTTGTGATTCCTTAACCTATGTTCTAAAAATATCCTTTTTTGAATGGTTTGCTCTAACATGGATCCACTGAGGTAGAGTACTCTTTAAAAATAAACACATATTTCTGTTTTCTAAAAATCTAGTACCTTCCTATTATGCTTGCCTCGAGGCTCCCTTCCTCACTTGACCTTAGTCCCAATTCTCAGGGTTTCCTTTGTTCTGTTCCCTAGCTCAGGGAAGGCTTAAGTTCTACCACAAAGCCTTCACCATAGTCCCATGATCAGCAGGTTTGAAAGGCTAAAGTACTATTCTTCTCTGGGGAAGAATTTTCAATAAATCTTCATTTGAATCTATTTATCAACATTTTCTTTATTTATTTTATAAAACTATTTTGCTTTTTTGTTTAAATGAATACTCACCAGTGGCAATGTGACCTATAAAGATGACTGTTTTCATTCTCAGAAGAAATGCAGGACTAATAACTGCCTCTTTCTTTTACAGCTTTCTTCCCCTTCATCAGTACATTTTCTTTTCTTCCATTTTCCCAACCTTCTCAGTTTCAGCTTGCTCCTTCTACATTATGTTATTAAAGCAGGATCTGAAAGCAGTTCTTTGCATTGTGAGCTTTTGGTTTCCAGGAAGGGCTAAGATGAGTGACTTTTACTCTGGGAGACTCTGCCTTCTTCATTCACATCTTTATCTAGAGAAAGAGAATCAATAGTGCTCATGATGATAGCTAACACTTTAAAATGCTTCTTGTATGAGGGTAATCCAGTATCTCTTGAGTCATTTAATCTTTTACTATGTCAGGATCTCTGTGCTAGACCCCCAGTTCCTCAAATTGGCAAGATAACTATTCTCCGTGTGATTACTAAGAGCTTGGCTAGAAACATGGACGAACACTGCATTGTGGGTAAGGAAGAAGTTCTGCACAGATTCTTACTTTCCCCCAAAGCATTTGTTCCCTTGAGGAGAGTTCACAGTTCACTCACCTGTAGGGAAAGCTTCTGTACTCCTAGGTTTCTCCATAGTCATCCTCTAGATACTATATCCCTGCAGATTAAACACGGAATGGGAATTCACTAGATGTTGTTAAAAGAGGAACAGGCTTTTTTAGATTTCACATGTAAGTGAGATCA
>NW_023243915.1:0-1623 GCF_002007445.2 Ailuropoda melanoleuca
AGGAGTGGGAGAGGAAGAAGCAGGCTTCCCGCCCGCCAAGCAGGGAGCCCGATGTGGGGCTTGATCTCAGGACCCTGGGATCATGACCTAAGCTGAAGGCACACGCTTAACAACTGAGCCACCCAGGAGCTCCTATCAATGTACTTAGACTAAGAAAATGGCTTGGTGATTTTTCATAAATTTAATGACATGTCCAGTTCTAAGTAAACTGTCTTCTTAGGGAATTCTAAGCACCTGCAGAATATTTGGCCTTAATCTAGAATTCCAAGAGCTAAAACTAAGTTTAGTAAAATATGAAATATCCTACTCAGTTTTATTATACATGTTAAATTCGGGGGACTATGAACCACACATATTATTTGATCATATTCCAGCTGAGATTTTATTAAAATTCTATTATGGTGAAGACAACACAAGAGAATCAGATAACCTGGTTCTAGAACTGTCTCAAATGCTACCTAGCTGTATGACCTGGTTACTTAACTCTCCATATAATAAAGGGAATGAATTAGTGAGGCCTTCATGTTGAAGGGGAAAGAGAGCAGACTTTGGAAGTAAATAAAACTGAGTTTGAATTGCAATACCACTGCTTATGGTGAGTCCCTGAACAATTTACTTGCTGACAGGACTTAGTTTCCTCATCAGCCAAATGTTTCCAGCTTCTTACTTATTTACATACTACATCAGCACCTCGATGGACTCTCTGTTGCTCCCATACCAGCCTGGACTCATTCAGCTATTTCTACCGAACCCCTGCTAACACCCTCGGCCCCCTTCTCTTTTCTTTCCCTTGATAAGCTTATCACTGACCTGCCTTCATCTCTCAGTGGGTATCTTCCTCCTCTCTCAAGTTCCAGGCTTATACGCTCATCGTTGTTCAGATATCTCCAACTATAATTCCAAATTCAAACATCCCAGGTCAAATTCACCACCTACCTTTCTGGGTTTTTTATTTTTGTTGAGGAACCAACATTCTCTACATCTAGCAAATGCAAGCCTTGCTGTTAACTTTGGTCCTCTTCCCTTTATCTACTCACACTCTCTTGGTTTCTATTTGCCCAATCCAATGGCTATAAAATATCATCTTAATGCCAAAGACTCAGAAATGTGGATCTCGGTCTAGCTCTTCTTCCCCAACTTCACATTCAGACACCCAACTCTCTACAGTATTCACATCTCCACTTAGATAACTCACGGTCATCCCAAACTGAACATGTGCAGAACTGAACTCCCAATCTCCACCCCTAAAACCTATTCCCCCTGCATCCCTCCCATTTCCTGCTTTCCAACAACTCAGGCCAAAACCCTTGGCATCATCTTTGCTCTTTATCTCTCTCTCTCTTTCTCTCTCCCCTCACACTCAAAACTTTGGTAAGCCATGACAGCACTACTACCAAAATATATCCAAAACATGAACAATCCTCACACAGATTTTTTTTTCCAAGATTTTATTTACTTATTTGACAGAGAGAGAGACAGCCAGCGAGAGAAGGAACAGAAGCAGGGGGAGTGGGAGAGGAAGAAGCAGGCTCCCAGCAGAGAAGCCCGATGTGGGGCTCGATCCCAGCACCCTGGGATCACGCCCTGAGCTAAAGGCAGACGCTTAATGACTGAGCCACCCAG
>NW_023243916.1:0-1623 GCF_002007445.2 Ailuropoda melanoleuca
ACAAAAAAAAAAAAAAAAAAAAAGTTTTGCCATGCTCCCTGCCCCCAAGGTGTTCATTATCTAGACAGAGAGCCAGATACACAGAAAATTGTCACACGACACTATGATATTGTGTTATGAGTTACTGAGAGACAGTGAAGCTCTATGGTTTCATGCATGGGCTCTGCGGTCAGAAACCCTATGTGTTTGAAGCATGGCTCTGTGATAGTCTGAAACCCTGGTCCAGTTTCTTAACCTCCTCAAGTCCTAGTTTCTCCATTTATAAAGTGGGCATAATAAGAGAATATACCGCATAGAGCAGTGAGAAGGATTAAATGAGATAATCCATGAAAAGCACTCAGCTCAGGGGCCTGGCAAACTTTCAGCACTTGCTAATTGGTGACTATTTTTAGCTTTTCTGTGAGCTAGCTGAATGGTGTGATTGTAGTGGCAGATATGAAGGGGTCACAGAAGAGGGAGACCTCACCCACTTTATCTACCTGTATTCAGAGAGAAGTTTGTTAACCTCCCCAACTGCTGCTTGCAATAAATATTATCAACCTCTGGTCTTTTCAAATCAAACTGCAATTGTACTTCAGTTCTGGGAAACTTTTAAGAAAAGGTATCCATCTTAATAACCACAGTCAGTGCACAGCAAGGCAAAAGAAATCAGCAGAGAAGAATGCAACATTGAGAAATAGATTCAGTTAATGATGTGTGGCCCCACCAAAGGGCTAAGGCTTTTGATGCTTCCACCACTGACTAAGTTGTCCATAGGGTAAGTAGCCCTCTGTGAAGTATATTGAACATGTGAAATAAATCTAAACTGGGAAGCTCTAGTGGCCCAGAGTCCCATCAATCCTGACACAGAACTCTCCCTTTGACTTACAAAGGTAACTGCTTTAACTGGATCAAGTCACACAGAGCAGTGAGTTGGTGGAACGTGAAAGGAAGGCTGTATGGTGCCATGGCTGAGTTTGGGTTGTGAAGTCAGGCTGCCATTTGCTCCCTGTGCTCCCTGGACACATTATAGCCAGTCTGAGTCGAGTTTCTTGTCTGTAACTGTGAGAGTAATCATTAAGCATCTCACAGGATGGCCAAGAGGACTTAAAAAAATAAAATGCATGTCTGTCTGCGTAACACTTTCGAGAGAGGAATTTGTGCCTAGCACACAGTAATCTCTGAATAAACATTAGCTGTAGTCAGGTCTCTCTGTGGCTGGAAAAAGACAAAGAGGGGACAATTCCATGACTTTTTTTTTCAAAGGGAAAAAGGACAGGAAAGAATGCTTATAATTAAATCTCCCTGGGTCTTCTACGAATAGGAAGCATTTACAAAAAGAAGTCAGGAGTCGTTCTTTTACAAAGTCCAAAGACTATAGTGAAGGGTGAAGGTTCATGTCAACACCAGCGACAGCCAATTTCCACTGCATCACCCATCCTCATTCCCAGCTAAACAGACTGGGTGTCATTGAACTCAGAACCTTATTCATGGGCTCATGACTCATGCAACTACCCAGGCTCCATGCTCAGACCTACATTTGGTTTAATGCTCTGCATTGCCATCTTGAAATTCTTAATTATTTTATCCTTGAACCTGTTTGTTAAGTGAAGTTTGATGGAACAATGGAGCATGCATTTGAGC
>NW_023243917.1:0-1623 GCF_002007445.2 Ailuropoda melanoleuca
AGCCAGAGGGTCTGACCTGGGAGCAGGCCTCACAGGCCAGGTGGGCAAGGATTCAGCTCCGCCCCTCGCAGGCACATCCCGGGCCCAGGCCCCCCGACTCACCCACCACTCTTGGTCCTCCTCCCCGTCCACAATAATCACATCCCCCTCGGAGAACGTCAGCTCGTCTGGGTTGTCGGCCACACAGTTATAGAGAGCTTTGACCCGCTTGGGCTTTAACTTGGTCTGTATCGAGAAGAGGAAGGGTCAGAGGTTAGTGTGGCAGGGAGGCATCGGCTCCTGGGGCAGAGAAGGGGGCCACTTTGTTTCTAACTGGTCCCAGGGGGCTGACCACAGGCCCATGAGCCCACAGGTGTCAAGATGGGGGGATCGGTGTAACTCAGGGGTTGGGGGACTTCTAGGAGGCCCAGAGAAAAGCTAAGCCATCCCAGCTGAGTGCAGACAGCTAGGAGGAAGGCAGCCTGGTGCCTGGGGTGCAGGTGGGGGTCCGTCCTGGAGCTATGCTGAGGGGGCTGAGCCCACTGACTGAAAAGCTCTGGGTCCCGCCCAGATCCAGGAAGAGGCCGCCCATCCGCCCAGCAGGGGAAGAGGGAAAGACCTGCTTCCTCGGAGACACTCCTGCTCACTGCGGGCCTGAGCAAAGACGCAGGAAACGAGGGGCTCTTCCACTTACTGTCTGGGACTTCCTGGGCATGGGGGCTGGGGGCTGCAGGACCGCGGTGTTGGACAGAGAACCCAGAGCTTCTGTTCCAGAGAGATCCACTCCTGTTAGGCCAGAATGAATCAGTCACAATATGCCCTCAGGCATAACCAATGAGTTATAAACAATTAATATAATTGCTACAGCATCACGTCTGAAGGGCAGGTTTCCAGAGCTTTCCGGATCTATGGAGGGAAAAGTCCCTCAAAGACCCAAGCACCTGTGACTTCCATGCAGCCTCTGTCCAGTGTGCAAGGCACGTGAGTGTCACAGATCGGGACAGATGCCGCCAGCTCCTCCACAGCTTTCCAGATCCCTGCCCGGGTCTCCCTGTCCGGCCCCCACCCAAAGGGGACAGGAAGGCAGGACACAGTGCAGAGCAGCCCAGGAGCAGCAGCAGCAGAGGTTCCGTGGAAGGCAGGGGCGCAGCTGGGGCTGGAAACCTCTCCCACGCTGCCCCCACAGACGCAGCAGTAAACCCTGGGCCCCAGTGAAAGAATTACCAGGTCCTCTCGGCTGGCCTTTGTTGATCAGTGAGGTTGACTTGTCAGCCCTAAAAGAAGGGGAAAGTAGATTTACTGATGCCTGAGGCCCCACAGGCATGCTCTCGGCTCCCACCTCACCCCCTCTTTCCAAAGGAACCATCTATGCTGTCTCAGACCGAAGGTGAAGAAAACAGTTTACGCCTATTTTCAAGAAACTCAGAAGACCGAACAAGTGAAGGCTCCACCCATCTGACAGGTCTTACCATGTGATTTCCATCGATGTCAAGACAGAAATCATCATGCTGCCCCCCTTTGCCTTCAGTCACCCCCAACTATGAAAGGCCCATAGGAAAGGCCTGATCCTCAAAGACACCAGTCAGCGAACCTTTTTTCTCAAGGGCCAGATGGTACATATTCCAGGCTTTGGGTATGAAATCT
>NW_023243918.1:0-1623 GCF_002007445.2 Ailuropoda melanoleuca
CTCCCCCTGCTTGTGTTCCCTCTCTCGCTGGCTCTCTCTCTCTCTCTGTCAAATAAATAAATAAATAAATCTTAAAAAAAATACATATTTAGGCGGGAAAAAACACACAACAGACGAGCCCTACAGAGATCACTGAAGTGCCATAAACTGATAACTATGACTAACAAAACCTGCTACATCTGAGAACCAAAATAAATTAGAGTGGCAGGAGAGACACTGATGATCCAGGAACATCTATACTACACAACTGGCTTTCCTACTATTTTTATATCATGCTGTATCTTCTGTCTTTAAAATTCCTTCAGGAAAATTCTGTTAAAATTTTAACAAACCTACAAAACCTTCCCTAAACCGCCCTATTTAATTACATGATTTAAGTTTGTTCATTTGAGGGGTGCCTGGGTAGCTCAGTAGGTTAAGCATCTGACTCTGGGTTTTGACTCAGGTCATGATCTCTGGGTGGTGAGATCAAGCCCTGCGTCAGGCTCTGCGCTCAGCAGGAGTCTACTTGGATATTCTCTCTCCCTCTGCCCCTTCTCTCACTCGGGCTCTCTCTCTCTCTCACTCAAATAGATAAATAAAATCTTAAAATAAATAAACACATAAATACATAAATGAATAAATCTGTTCATTTAAGCCTCTAATTTTATATACTTCTAAGTTATATTTTGTTACATCTGTTTTTACCAATTTCAAATAGTTACATTTCTATAACTACATCATTGGTCCTGACTTACTAGATTATAAATTCTTATGGCAGAGAGCATCTTCTACTGCTTTTGTATTTCTCCACAGAAACTAATGTTATAAATATATACTTGATAAATACTGTACGCTAAGTACCTGAAGTAATAATTGCTGCAGTATAGTTCCATGCGGAGCTTTCTACAAGTCTAACAAGTACGATGCAGGTTTTCGTTAGATACTACATAGAAGCCTCCAAGAAGAACAGGGAGATCATGTGATTTATTGCCCGCATCAGAACACTTTAGAAAGTATAGTAAGTGCTCTTAATAATGATGTGGGGGCAACAGGTAGAAGCCAGGACTGGCCCTGACAACCTGGGATGTAGGTCACCTTACCCAAAAATAGATTGAACAACATGGAAAACAGCAAGATATTTAGTCACATTCTTTAAACTGAAGCTAAAAGGTGACAGATTAAAGCAAACATGCATAAGAATTGCTTTAAAAATATGTTAAAGCACTTAAAATGCCCCATCATCAGTGTAAGTGTCTAAGAAACAACAGTATTCTAGAACTCAATCATATATGTGGCAACCAGTAGTTTAGTTCTTTTATGCAGCTTAACATGTTTTTATAAAGATATCACCCAAAAAAGGATTCTAAGGAGAAGAGAAAAATACAGTACTGGATTACATAAATAAATTCAATTTTTGTAAACACAGCATAATTGTAAAAGGTATGGAAAAGACCATCAGTTATCTACTTGTCTTTTCAGTGATTCAATTTATTTCAATTCATTCCAATTCAACTACTATTCATTGAGTGCTTACTATTTCTAGAACCTAAACTAGGCATGTATGGACACAAAGACGTAAAAGACAGAATGCTCTAAAGTTGCTCAAAATTTAGTAAGAGGGGGGCGCCTGGGTGGCACAGC
>NW_023243919.1:0-1623 GCF_002007445.2 Ailuropoda melanoleuca
CTTGGTTTCTAAATAACTTACTCCAATAAAAGGAACCAGAGCTCCTTAGAGAAATCGCTGATTCCAGAGCTGATGCAGGGAAAGCATAATTTGAGCCCAAAACGAGTTGCTATGCTAGAAAGAGAAGAAATGCTAAAAACTGATAAATGCTAGAAGGATGCAGCCAAGCTAACAGGACACAGAGGATGATGTGAAAGGGCCCCAACTGACCAAATCAGAGTCAACCTGAGTGTAAAAAGAAACAATATTAGTAACTGGGTAATAATCCACTGAATATAACCGGAAAGTATGAGTCCATCCTGACATAATTAAGTAAAGTGAAAGTTGGATGAGGAACGGAATATTTACCTAACCTCAACACACTCCCCACAGACACACACAGAATAAAAATTACAAGGGGAAAGACTGATTGACAGCAGAGAAAGTTGGCATCACTTTAATGAAGTTATCAAAGTAACAGGACCTATGGAGGTGGGCCCCACCCAGTAGGATGCAGTAGAAAGGAAACAGCATAATTTCCATGACGGTCCTGCCAGAGACACATACCTTGAGTCTAGTCATGAGGGCACAGCAGACAAACCCAAACTTAGGGGCGCTCTGCAAATAAAGGGCCTGTAATCCTCAAATGCATCAAGGTCATGAAATTCAAGAATGAAGGACTGTTCCAGATTGAAGGAGACAACTAAATGCAACACCTGCTTCTGGGCTGGAACATTTTGCTGTAAAGGATAGAACTTCGAAGACTGGCGAAACTGGGGCGGCTGGGTGGCTCAGTCCACTAAGCGAACAACTTTTGATTTCCACTCAGGTCATGATCTCAGGGTGGTGAGATCGAACCCTGCATCCAGCCCTGCATCCAGCCCAGCATCGGGCTCCGTGCTCCGCCAGGAGTTTGCTTGGGAGTCTCTCTCTGCCCCTCCCCCACCCCTCTCTAAAATAAATAAATAAATCTTAAAAATAGAAGAAGACTGGTGAAACTTGAATGGGATCTGAAGGTTAGATGTATCAGTATTCTTTTTGTGATTTTGATGGTTGTACTGTGGTTATGTAAGAGAATGTTCTTGTTAGCAGGAAATACACAGTAAAGCGTTGGACAGAGATGGGGCAACATATTGGTAACTTACTCTTAAATGGTTGAAAAAAAGTTTTGTGTACTACCCATGCAAATTTTCTATAAGTTTGAGATTGTTTCACCCCAAAAAAAGGTGAAAAATGAGAAAAACTTTAGATTGTTTCCCACATCAGCATTGCCCCGGCACTGCTACTGTGTTAATATCACATTGGAAGTTTTGTAATGATGTAACAATGATGTAAGAAAAAAAATTGAAAGAAAATAACAAAACCCCCAGCAAGGTGTAAAGATCGAAAGGGAATGTATGTAACCGTTTTCATTTGCAGAAGATATAATTATCTCTATAGAAAACCCAAGAGAATCAGTAGAAGAGCTAGGAAAACGAAGGAAAGAGTTCATTACAATTGCCAGATGGAAAATCAATTATAGGATTGATAATCCTGGCTGGCTCAGTTGGTGGGGAATGAGACTCTTGATCTAGGGGTCGTGAGTTTGAGCCCCACATTGGGCATAGAGATTAGTGACAAAAGAAAGAAAAAGAAAAAGAAAGA
>NW_023243920.1:0-1624 GCF_002007445.2 Ailuropoda melanoleuca
AAAAAAAACAAAACAATACTCCTCAAAAGAGCCTAATGAATATCTTATTTCTAAATGACATCCTAAAAGACATTTACTTCTTTTCTAAGTTTTTATTTAAATTCCTGTTAGTTAGCATATAGTGTAATATTAGTTTCAGGTGTACAATATAGTGATTCAGTACTTCCACACAGCACCCAGTGCTCATCACAAGCGCCCTCCCATCACCTATTTAACCATCTCCCCCACCCTCCCTCTGGTAACCATCAGATTATTCTCTACAGTTAAAAGTCTGTTTCTTAGTTTGCCTCTTTCTCTTTTCTCTTCCCTTTGCTCATTTGTATTGTTTCTTAAATTCCATATATGAGTGAAATCATATATTTGTCTTTCTCTGACTGAGAGAGAGATTTTCTTTAGCATAATACTCTTTAGCACCATGCATGTGGCTGCAAAGACAAGACTGCATTCTTTTTTATGGCTGAGTAATAGTCCATTGTATATATATCACATCTTTTTTATTTTTTTTTATTATGTTCAGTGAGCCAGCATATAGTACATCATTAGTTTTTGATGTAGTGTTCAATGAGTCATCTTCTTTATGCATTCATCAATTGATGGACACTTGGGCTGTCTCCATAGTTTGGCTATTGTAGATAATGCTGCTATAAACATCAGGGTGCATGTATCCCTTTGAATTAATATTTTTGTATTCTTTGGGTAAATACCTAGTAATGTGATTACTGGATTGTAGGGTGGTTCTATTTTTAACTTCTGAGAAACCTCCATACTGTTTTCCAGAATGGCTGCATCAGTTTACATTCCCACCAACAGTGCAAGCGGATTCCCCTTTCTCCACATCCTCATCAATACCTGTTGTCTCTTGTGGTATTGATTTTAGCCATTCTAACAAGTGTGAAGTGGCATCTCATTGTAGTTCTGGTTTGTATTTCCCTGATGATGAGTGATGTTGAGCATCTTTTCATGTGTCTGTTGTCCATCTGTATTTCTTGTTTGGAAAAATGTCTATTCATGTCTTCTGGCCATTTTTAAATTGGATTATTTGGTTTTTGGGTGCTAAGTTTCATAAGTTCTTCAAAGATTTTGAATACTAACCCTTTATCATATATGTCATTTACAAATATCTTCTCCCATTCTGTATGTTGCCTTTTAGTTTTGCTGATTGTTTCCTTTGCTGTGCAGAACCTTTTTATTTTGATGTAGTTCTAATAGTTCATTTTTTGCTTTTGTTTCCCTCACCTCAGGAGACATACCTAGAAAGAAGTTGCTATGGCTGATGTCAAAGAAGTTACTGCCTGCGTTCTCTGAAAGACACTCATTTTAAAACAGCATAGATTTAGTATAGAGGGAAAACTACTACACTGTAGCTAATGGTAGCTTCAGAGGTAACAGAAAGGTAAGAAGCTCTTTTTAAAAAATCATTACAAGATGAAGGTATCTTCAGAGTTAGCATAATGGCTTAACCAAATGTGACTTTTTTGGGGAACACAAATCTATGGAATAATCAAGTAAAACACTTGATGTCTCTTCAGCAAAATAAGATAAGAAATGCACACAAGAGGGGCGCCTGGGTGGCACAGAGGTTAAGCGTCTGCCTTCGGCTCAGGGCGTGATCCCGGCGTTCTGG
>NW_023243921.1:0-1624 GCF_002007445.2 Ailuropoda melanoleuca
AAACTCTATATATGAGAACTGAATTATTCAGCATGCTATCGCAAATTAATGAATACCATTTTTCCAATTGCAAACCAACAAGGTCATTTCTAATTTCACAAACACATGCAATTTTTTATGTTATTTCAGTCAACATCTTACATTTTGAATCTTTTTCAGAACAAAATTGTTGAAGAATAGTAGAAACTAATGGTGATCTTATTCCTGTCTTAAGAGATATCTTACCCCTTTAGAGTCCTGTTTGATTTTCAAGTTTATGGCAAAGCCTCCAATCTTTGATTCCCCTAAGTTATTTTGAAGATTTTTCAGTACAAAAGAGAATGATTTCAATGATTTTTCAGTGTGTCAGTGTCCGTCCACCCATCAGTCCAGTCCACTCTCCACTTATGGGCTCTTCTAAGACAAAAAGGTTTTTACTGAATTGTGCTGTAATGCAAGGCCATAGGTGCCCATTGAGGGACACTATAATAAACAATCCTTTGAAACTTGTCAGTATATCCGCTGTAGGCATAGTTTTGAGGACGTTCATCATGAAACTGAGCAGTGTTGTCTTCACGAGGCCATTCAGGAGAAATGTATTTCTTCTCTCAACATCAGGAATTGTGCTTATCCTAAGCAATTCATCTGCTTTTTCTCTGACATGAAGCATGCGGAGTTCATCCTTGAGAAAGCAGCCTGCGTCGTGGTTAGACTGATATAAACGGCTTCACAGCCCAGTTCTGCTGCTGACTAGCTCTACATCCTTGGATGCACTAAACTTTCTGTACTTCAGTTTCCTCATCTGTAAAATGATGTTATAGGGGCACCTGGGTGGCTCAGTCATTAAATGTCTCCCTTCGGCTCAGGTCATGATCCCAGAGTTCTGGAGTTGAGCCCCGCATCGGGCTTCCTGCTCAGCGGGAAGCCTTCTTCTTCCTCTCCCACTCCCCCTGCTTGTGTTCCCTGTGTCACTGCCTCTCTCTCTGTCAAATAAATAAATAAAATCTTAAAAAAAAAAAGAATAGAACCTTTCTCATGGGTCAATATCAAGAACTAAATAAATTGTACATACATAATACCCATAGCACAGAAAAATAACTCAATAAATATTATTTCCTTTTGAAATTGGTCTACTTAAGGCTACTACTACATGGGATGTATTTTGTGTTCTCTGCTCATTCCCCAGTTCTTCTTGCAGTTGGTTTTCATTTTGCCTCAACTTTCTGAATGTCCTCTTTTTAAAATGTGTAATATTCATCATCTGTTTCTGACTATGAAACTAATCTGTGATGTCTAAATGTGACAACAGGACAGACCTTGAAGGCAGTATGCTAAATGAAATAATTCAGACAGAAAAAGGTAATATTATATGATCTCACTTATTTGTAGAATCTAAAAAAGCCAAACTCCTAGAAACAGAGAATAGCATGGTGGTTACCAGGGGCTAGGGAGTGGGGGGTAATGGGCAGATCAAAGGTCAAGCGGCACAGATTTGCAGTTAGACAATGGGTAAGTTCTGTGAGGGGATGGGTTAGCCCGGTGATGGGTATTAAGGAGGGCACATATTGCATAGGGCACTGGGTGTTATATGCAAACAATGAATCATGGAACATTACATCAAAAACTAATGATGTACTGTATGGTG
>NW_023243922.1:0-762 GCF_002007445.2 Ailuropoda melanoleuca
AGCAAAGAAATCAAGAAAAGGCAACAGTTTAGGCTTTGTGGGGTGACCCCGGTGGTCAGGGGTCCCTCTACATACGGGCAAGGTTGCTTGGAAACCTATCAGTTCAATCTCTTAACATGGGATAGAGGAGAATTCAGGGGCTAGGGGTCAGACAATCTTGGGTTCATGTTTCTGCCCTGCCATGCACATGCTGTGTGACCTTGGACAAGTCGCTTAACCCCTCTGAGTCTCAGGATGGGGCTCATCAGTTGGTCTTAGCTCACTCAGATGTTGTGGAGGCAAAGTACTTGGAACATGGCAGCTGCTTCATGTATATGGCTTAGGATTAGCCCCGTTTTTCTTGGCTCCCAAAACCCCCTGCCAACGTTGCTCCCCATTTCAGTTCTCCAAGCTTAGCTCCTGACATTTCCGTTGCCTATTCCAGGTCCCACTGCTGCAGGCTCCTGCCTTCAATCAGTCCATGATGTGGCCNAAGTCCATCATGTGGCCAGACTCTCGTCTTAACCTGGCCTTTTCCCTTTCCAGGCCTAACCCAGTGTGTGCAGAGCAAAATAGTGCAAACAGCCCCTGGGGTTGGCACCCCAGGGGGTGCACTGATGACAACAGTCCTTTCCCGGTTGCAAGATGCCTTGTCAAGCTCTTCACCAGCATTATTATCTCGTNCCCAAGAGACAGGTGTCATTGTTTCCCAATTTTAGGGGTGAGGAAACCAAGACTTGAGAGAAAAGTAGTCCAGAAACATACAGACAATTCAAATTGATC
>NW_023243923.1:0-146 GCF_002007445.2 Ailuropoda melanoleuca
ATTGGATGTAGGGGCCTGGGGAGGATCCAGCCCTTAGAACCAAGAAACAAAGTGTGAGGGGAAAGCCCTTTTTGTCAGGATGGCCTTATGGAAGGTGGAACAGGAATCAAGGTGCTTTGGTACCGTGAGTGAAACACGACGAACAC
>NW_023243923.1:311-1385 GCF_002007445.2 Ailuropoda melanoleuca
AGCACTATCATCACCCTTCGTGAATAGGGAAACATGAGGGAAAGTGGTCGCGGAAGCCTGACGAGAGTGCCCCATAGTGGTCTCTGAGATACCACACAGTCCAGGGAAATATCAACGATCTTCATCTCTCGTGAGTAAGGGAGCATGAATGAAAAACTTCCGGATTTTCTAGGACTCAGCGCCCTTCTCATTGGTAATAATGCAGAGCGTCCAGGAAAACACCTCCAGCGAACAGCAGCCTTTTCATTGGGGACCCCGATTCCACATTGGGTGTAGGGGCCTGGGGAGGATCCAGCCCTTAGAACCAAGAAACAAAGTGTGAGGGGAAAGCCCTTGAAGTCACGACGGCCTTATGGAAGGTGGAACAGGAATCAAGGGGCTTTGGTACCGTGAGTGAAACACGACGAACACAGCACTGAGAAACACAATTCGGCCAAAACCCGCTTCCAACGAAATGCTTGCTCCCTGGGGAAATCCTGTCAAAACTGCTGGCGGCAATGGAACGAAAAGGCCCAAAACACGTCCGTCAGAAACAACACCGTACAGGGACCGTCTTAGCACTATCATCACCCTTCGTGAATAGGGAAACATGAGGGAAAGTGGTCGCGGAAGCCTGACGAGAGTGCCCCATAGTGGTCTCTGAGACACCACACAGTCCAGGGAAATATCAACGATCATCATCTCTCGTGAGTAAGGGAGCATGAATGAAAAGGTTCAGGATTTTCGAGGACTCAGCGCCCTTCTCATTGGTAATAAAGCAGAGCGTCCAGGGAAACACCTCCAGCGAACAGCAGCCTTTTCACTGGGGACCCCGATTCCACATTGGGTGTAGGGGCCTGGGGAGGATCCAGCCCTTAGAACCAAGAAACAAAGTGTGAGGGGAAAGCCCTTGAAGTCACGACGGCCTTATGGAAGGTGGAACAGGAATCAAGGTGCTTTGGTACCGTGAGTGAAACACGACGAACATCGCACTGAGAAAGACAATTCAGCCAAAACCCGCTTGCAACGAAATGCTTGCTCCCTGGGGAAATCTTGTCAAAACTGCTGGCGGCAATGGAACGAAAAGGCCCAAAA
>NW_023243924.1:0-1624 GCF_002007445.2 Ailuropoda melanoleuca
TTTATTATTATTATTATTATTATTATTATTATTATTAAAATATTTCTATTTTCAGAAATCCTCCACATGTATTATTTCAATAAGGTGATTAAGAAAATAGCCATAAGGGGACAAATGCATGAATTTACTTTAAAAAATAGAGAATTTTCTGTTTATAGATATTTTAGAGAAAAAGGCAGTATTAACTAAGGATGGTATCAACTTTATAGCGTAAAAGAACATAAATGGTGGAAGAAAGCCAATGACTTCTATTTCAATTTGGATTTGTTGAATGGTACAGGATGATGGAGAAGCTAATGATACATATGTTTTAATCAATTTGAGTAGTAGGACTACAAAATGAAGTTAAAATTAGGTGGGAAAAAATGGAGATTATATATATGAGACACATATTTAGCAGTTCAGCTCCATACTTTCCCTGCTTGAGTTGACTCACACATTCAATCAAACTTCTATTTGCCCTTTAAGACCTATTTCATCTTTCCACTACATAATTAACCAATTTATTTTATTATATTTGACATGTTAGTACCCATCCAAGAGATTTAAGTACAATCACTGTCAAACCCTTAGTTGGCATGGGCTCTTATACATTGTAAAGGCTTATTGAACATTTGCTTAAGAAAGGTTTTAGTGGATATTTTACTGCCTTGGCAGTGGGTTTTTTTCCCCCCTTTTCTTTTCAAAAGGACATTTGCTGATATGTATGAATAAATTATATCTAAAGAGTAAAATGTGTAACAAGATTATGAGGAAAATATTTGAGATCTGATGACATTCTCAACTCTTCAGAAATTACCTCCTGTTCTTGATCCCAAAAAGTAACTCATGGTCTTGTTTCTATGGGTTAGCATCAAACAGCCTACATTGTAAATCGTTTCAGTGCATTGTATTTTGAGTTTATGATTGAATCTGGTATTCATTCATTATCTTTTTTTTTTTTCCGGTTCAATTTAATCTACATGTATTTATACAGACAAGCTACACGTACTTTTCAGTGAAATGTAAGGGCATATAGAATGAAATATTTTGAAATATACAACTAATCTAGTTAGCTAAAAAAGCATTTGTGTGTCTTTTAATTGCCTATAAGAAAAATTAAGAGCTATATCTATTTGGGAAAAAAAAAACAAAAACAGAAGACATATCATAAAGATATATATATATAATATATATATAATATATATTATTAATATGTATATTACCAATTAGTATACTGTAAAGTTTTTAAAAACTCTTTTCCAGGCTTTCCATCTTGCACTGAGAGCAACAGATAAAACAGGTTTGTTGTGTCAAGGGATATTAATTGTCACAATTAAAACATAAATGATGAGAAACCTCAATCTGAGTAAGCATATTTATGTTAAGGTTGTAACCACAGGATAATGACTAACTAAACTTTCACATATATTATAAATAATAATACTAAAGATTATGTAGCTACATAGAAAATATTTTATGCATTATATTAAAAATATATGATTATATGTCCATAATTGTTATATGTGCTAATATAAAGTAAACGTATTTTATTTTATTTATATTTTAAAAAGATTTTATTTATTTATTTGACACAGAGAGAGAGAGCACAAGCAGGGGGAGTGGCAGGCAGAGGGAGAGGGAG
>NW_023243925.1:0-769 GCF_002007445.2 Ailuropoda melanoleuca
GAAATTAAGTCAAGCAGAGAAAGACAATTATCATATGGTTTCACTCCTATGTGGAACAGAAGGAATAGCACGGAGGACATTAGGAGAAGATGGGAAAAGTGAAGGGGGGGAATGAGAGGGGCAGATGAACCATGAGAGACTATTGACGCCAGCAAACAAACTGAAGGTTGCAGAAAGGGAGGGGGTAGGGGAATGGGTTATCCTGGTGATGGGTATTAAGGAGGGCACGTGTCTTAATGAGCACTAGGTGTTATATACAAACAATGAGTCATGGAACACGACATCAAAATCTAATGAAGTACTGTAGGGTGACCAACATAATTTTTTAAAAAAGAGAAAGATATGAAATCCATACAGGAAAACTGTGACTGTTTGCAAATGACATGAAATCCCTAAAGATTCCACAAAAGAACCGTTAGAATAAACAAATTCAGTGAAGATGCAGGATATAAAGTCAATATACAGAGACCTGTTGTTGTTGTTTTTTTTNTTTTTTTCAGATCTTATTTATTTGACAGGAAGAAAAAAAGCACGAGCGGGGGAGTGTCAGAAAGAGGGAGAAGCAGACCCTCGCTAAGCGGGGAGCCCAACACGGGACTCGATCCCAGAACTCTGGGATCATGACCTGAGCTGAAGGCAGATGCTTCACCTATGAAGCCACCCAGATGACCCAACTCCTTATATTTCCGTATACTGAGGGCGCACTTTTGCAAACAGAAATTAAAAAAGCAATGCCATTTACAATTGCATCAATAACAATCTAGGAATA
>NW_023243926.1:0-1624 GCF_002007445.2 Ailuropoda melanoleuca
TTTTTGTTGGTGTGTGGGGCTGTCTGTCCTAGGCCACTGCTTGGGCTGCAGTTGAACTGGTGTGTGTGGTTATCTTCCCCTCTCTCCATGGCAGGGGTCCCTTTGGTGTGGTGCTGGTCACTGTGGGGTTGCTCGCGGAGTGAGATGAGGAAGGCACTGCTCTGGATGGACTCCTGTCCAGTGGGCAAGTTGGATGGGGAGGAGCCACAGGAGAGCGTGGTGGTGGATGTAACCTGTTAGACCATGACGGGAACTGGAGCCACTTCAGAGGGATGCCTACAAATGGGGCAGGTTGGGTGGAACGAGTCTGAAGGAGAATGTGGGGGCGGGGTGTGGTGTACTCTTAGCAAAGCTAGGTGGCCAGTGTCGGTGCTCGTTCCTGTAGGTGTCCAGGTATCTAGACGGGGAGCAAGGAGAGAAATGGTGCCTGCCAGTTCTTGTGTTCTTGGAGAAGTCTCCTAAAGATCTCTGCCCCTCCTGGGCATGAGCTGTGATTAGTAAATAAATACCCTTCCTGCATGCCTCAGGAGGTTTTCGTACTGCCATTTCTGTGTTGTAGCTCAGTGGGTTGTTTGCTGTCTCTCCAAGGGCAGGGACTGTTTCATCGGCCATCAGACCCTCCCAGAGGTGAGCTGCTGATTTTCAAAGTACCCTGAGTTAAGCCCCACTGATTGTAAAAACCCATGAAGCCCAGCCTCACTGGTTTTCAAAGCCGAATGTTATGGGGTCTCATCTTCCCAGTGCAGGGTCCCCCGTGTCAGGGGTGGCCCGTATGGGGTCTTTCCCTCTCCTTTCCCCACGCTCGTGGTGTCCTTCCTGTTTGTGGTTAGTCTCACAGGCTGGTTTGGTTCTGGAATGGGTCTCTGCCCCTCCTCCTGCTTGCAGTGTGGTCTCCTGTATATGATCAACTATGAAGAGCCTGTTCTGCTGGTCTTAGGGGTTTGTTCTGGGTTAGTTACACTGATGTGGGTGTCATCTAGCTGTGTTCATAGGACAAGAAGACATTGGAACCCTTCTACTCCACCATCTTCCCTGGAAGTCTGAGAAATCCCAGTTCTCAGTATTTATTTGAAAGAATTGAAAGCAGGAACTTAAACAGGTATTTACACATAAGCGTTCACGACAGCATATTCACGATAGCCAGGAGGCAGACACAACTTAAATATTTATTGATGGTTGAATCAATAAAGAAGATATGTTATATCCATACAGTAGAACATTATTCAGCCTTAATGAAATTCTGACATATGCCACAACATAGATGGACCTTGAGTACATTATGCTAAAAACTCTAATGCTTCCAGAAGAAACTAGGATATCTTTTGGACCTTGGGGTAGGCAAAGATTTCATAGACAGCAGTGAAAAAGCATTGGTTAGGAAAAAAAAATACAGCAAATCTCATGAAAATTTAAAATTTCTTATCTGGTACACTGGTAAAGGTATAAAGGTGAGCCACAGATTCAGGGTAAATATTTTCAAAACATATACCTTAAAATAACTTGTACCTATAATATGTAAAGAACTGTAAATCCACAATGAAAAGGCAGCTCAAAAGATGGCCAAAACCTTGAACAGGTACTTCCCAACAGATGGCATACTCGAGTCCAGTAAGCCCAAGGGGGG
>NW_023243927.1:0-1624 GCF_002007445.2 Ailuropoda melanoleuca
CAAATAAATAAAT
Source organism: Ailuropoda melanoleuca (assembly GCF_002007445.2). NCBI lineage: Eukaryota > Metazoa > Chordata > Mammalia > Carnivora > Ursidae > Ailuropoda > Ailuropoda melanoleuca. The sequence goes on from NW_023243927.1 coordinate 14, forward strand.
AAAATCTTTAAAAAAAAAAAAAAAACCTGTGCTGCTTGCTGAGACCACATCTGGGAATACAGGAGTCCAAATACTCAGCTCTTTTCCCTAAAGGTCTCTAAGTCTTCTAAGAGAAGACTTAGACAGGACCTGTGCGGATGGGGATTTTTGTCTCTTTTGTTTATTTTGTTCACTGGTTAATCTCCAGCTTTAAGAACAGAGCATGGCATGCAGCGGGTGCTCTATGAACATCAGTTGAACAAATGAACAACACAGACACACGCTCAAGGCCCAGGATGGCTCCCCAGGACACGATAGGGCTCTGCTGTTTGTGCTGGGAGCAGTGGCCAGGAAAGGGTTCCCCGAGCCAGGGGTGTCGCTGCAGGGCTCTGGAGTCCAAGGAGCTTTCCATGTGGAAGAAACCAGGGCGTTGTTTTAGGGGAGCCCAGGCGTTCATGTGTGACAGTACTGTGTCTGCCTAGGAGCAAGTGGTCATTCCAGTCTTGCCCCGAGGCCCAGTGGACACGGTGGTGGGAAGATGCTGGTGGTGCGCAGGGCCCGTGTCCAAAACGGCCTTGAAGGGCAGGCAGGGAAGCTGGAATTTGGTGCTGCAGTCTGTGAGGTGTCTGAGAAAGACCCGAGAGACGTGGTGAGAGCAGAGCTGTGTGCCACAGACGCACCCTTGCAGCAGTGAGGGAGGACAGACTGAGGAGGACAAACCATGTGTCTTCCAGAAAACCCTCCCTCTTACCAGGTTTCTGCCTTTTGTGCCTGGCGATCTCTGACCACCTTAGAGCTCATTGTTCCCTGCTTGTGTGCGTGTGCCTTCTTGTCTGCCCAGCCCTTGTGTTCCTTCTAGCAGCACAAACCAGGGTGCACTACAAGGGTGCAAAATGTGCCCCTTTGTTTGTTTTTAAAGACATGATGTTACTAAAGAAGTTCCAGTCCAGAGAATGTGGTTTAACCTTCCTGGAGTGAAGACTGGGAGCAGACCTCTGACAGCAGTGCTTAAGTTAGAGCAAGTGTAATTCAGGTAGGCGTGGCTGCTCACCAGACCTTGAGTGTGGGTCTCTGAGATGCCTTGAAATGAGTAAGAACAGGTTTAGTGGTGTTGCTTCAGACAGCAGGTGGCGAGTTGTCACATCATCACCCCAAGGAGACGTAAAGACATCTGAAAGGGCTGAGCCCAGTGAGCGCCGCTCACCAAATCAGCAAAGCTGGGCCGTCACTGCATCTCAGGGCTGGCCACACTTCCCTGCTCCCGGCGTCGGGTGTGGGGCCGCCTGCCCATGGCACCAGGGGCTGGGGGGACTGAGAGGGAAGCAGAGGGCATGTGGCAGAAACTGGCAGCCCACACCGGGGGTAGAAGCGTGAGCAGCTACAAACGAGGGCTCTTTCTTCACGTGGTTAAGGTGATCTGTTTCCTGTGCTGGAAAAGTGTCTGTTTCTTCTAATCACTGAGGTCTACCTGCTCGTTATAGAAAAGACAGACAATAGGGGCGCCTGGGCAGCGCAGTCGTTAAGCATCTGCCTTCGGCTCAGGGCGTGATCCCGGCATTCCGATCGAGTCCCACATGGGGCTCCTCCGCTGGGAGCCTGCTTCTTCCTCTCCCACTCCCCCTGCTTGTGTTC
>NW_023243928.1:0-1624 GCF_002007445.2 Ailuropoda melanoleuca
ACATGTTTTACCCCCGAACATGATTGTGCTTTAAAGGCAGATCCTGAATCCAGCTAAAGAGAGAGGGCCTGGGAGGTTATATGAGGTCCGAAAGTTATGTAAAGTACTGTGGTTTCCTTTTTTTCTTCCTGCGGTTTAATGGTGCAGCACAGTATTTGCACACCAATCCTGGTCCTCCTTAAGTGGTTTCTATAACAAGATAATTTTATTTCACCTAATCACTAACCAATTTGTTTTTGCTTCCAAGTAGAACGTTATTTTTGCCTAAATTTTGAAGATTGTGAGTTTAAGCGAACACCACTTTCGGCCTGTTTAGGAAATGACCCAAGGTGGCCTGGAAATAGCCATGCTAATGCATAAATGAGAAAATGTCATTTATGTAAATCTCAGAGCAACAGTTGTGCTGGGAGAAGGAGAGGTTAAAGTGAGCAGGCCCTGTCGATCTGACGATCAAAGTACAGTTTTCACATAACATGTGGCGTGGGGAAGGAGCGGGGTAGGTTTTGGTCTCTGGGGACCAAGGAAGGAAACTTACTTTCCTGAACTTATTTGTGAAGAACTTCAGTGATATGCACTGGGCTTTTCTCTTGCAGAAAGATGGAAATAGAGAAGCAGGGGTTCCAAATCTTTAGCCAAAGACTCCAAACCCTTTGATCCTGCAGCTTCTAACGCGTCGTGCGTCACATCCCAGGACGGTCACACCTCCTTGCTGCAATCCAAACAAGCAGAAGGCTGAAGTAGTCAGAACTCTTTGTTGCGCTGGAGTAAGAAAAAGCACATGGCAAGGAGACCAGTTGAAATCAGGCACACCTTCAAAAGAAAGGCAGGGCCGGAATGTTACGGGGGGACCGAATTCAGCCCATTTCTTAACTTCTCTAAAACACATGGCACATTGAGGCAGGAATAAACTTCACTAGGATGAACCACTTACCTAATAACTTCGCTCATTATTATACCTTATTATAGAAGGTTCCAACTGGTCTGAATTATAAGCAACGTGGTCTTCAACATGGGCTCTAATGAGACCTGTTGTGCCTATTTGTTGTGAATATTCACACCGTGAGTATATGCCATCAGCTTCATATCATCTATTACAGGTCATGAGAGCCCTCTCCAGTTCTTCCTAACTAACGTGCTGATGACATAGGACAACCAGGGGTCAGAAAGGATCATGTGAGCTGGTCTGTTGTTTTGTCCCATGCCACATGCATGGGTTGCTTCTGGCCTCAGTCCCCTTAGTTTTTTTTTTTTAATTAATTCATTAATTTATTTATTTGATTTTTAAGTTTTTGAATTTTATTTTAATTCCAGTGTAGTTACAATACAGTGTTATAATAGTTTCAGGTATACAATATAGTGATTTGATAATTCCATGTATTATTCAGTACTCAAGATAAGTGTACTCTTCATCCCCTTCACCTATTTCACCCATCCCCCATCTACCTCCCCCCTGGGAACCATCTGTTTGTTCTCTAGAGTTAAGATACTTGTGGCCACAGGCCCTTTATATTGCAAATGGTAGTTTACTGGTTGTAGATTACTGTATCATTTATCTTCCATCATATAGACATAGATTTGTCGATGTTTCACTTGTTCACTTTAGGCTCCTTTTATGCTCTATTAA
>NW_023243929.1:0-1624 GCF_002007445.2 Ailuropoda melanoleuca
ATATAGAAGAAGAAGGAGGAGGGGGGGGAGGGGGAGGGGGAGGAGGACAACGACGACGAAATTATTTGGTTGCCAGCTTTAACTGTTATTTAACCAAAATAACCAACAGTTATTTAACCAAATAACTTGTTTTTTCCTTCTTGTGAAAGGCATACATACATTTAAGGGACTCTCTCCATGTCCCCACCTCTTCCCAGTACCTCAAAAGCAACAACCCAGAAAATAAAATGTCTAAGGCATCACACATTAAAATCCTCCAAATCCCTCTTCAATCATTTATCGACCATACAGTATTTACCACTATTAGAGATTTAACACACTTCATAACTATGGTTTTCAATTTATAACTGTATCTAAATTAAAGACAACGTGGGGCGCTGAATTGGCTTAGTCGGGAGAACATACAGCTTTTGATCTCAGGTCCGATGTTGCGCATAGAGCCTACTTAAAAAAAATAAATAAACAAACAAAGTCAAGATAAGTTATACTGGGATGGAAGAGGAAAGTAAGAATTTAGATTCCTTTTTACATCCATGATGACCAAGACACCTGAAGGATGCCCTTTGACATTTTGAATGCCAGTTCCCTAGAAGAAAAATGTGTGAGTATTCATAACAGAAAACAAAGGGAATAAAAACAATCATTTCATCCCACAACTATTATCATAAGCCATAAAATGGCTAGTCAGGAGGCAATCCACACTTTAACCAGTTTTGGAAACAGATGGTTCTAAATGTGACTAATTTTCCTCAACATTTAACAGCAACATCAGAAATTAAACATGTTACAGAAACCATTAGGTTCAGTCCCACCCCTGTTACTATCAGTGTTGTCTATTAGGGAAATCATATCCCATTAACATATTTACACTAATTGAGGAGGAAGCTTGAAAGAAAAGAATTAGCTATCACTAAATATTTTAAAGCAAAGGCCAGGCTCTTCCTTTCTCAGTTCAAGCCAAACATCTGCTTGCTGACCACACTTCCTTCTGACCAAGAAGGCTGGTGGATCAAGTTGAGGTTTTAAAATAAGTTTTCTTGGCTAGAATCCTGATCCATTCCTAGAAGCTGTATTTCCACCTCGGATGAATAAAATACCCTACTTGTAAATTTCTTGGTCTATTGAATAATATGAAGGCTTGAAGCAGCAGTTCCATCTCCAATCCTGGTTTTGTCTGAACCTAGAGCAAACAGTGGAGGAAGAAGGCAGATTTATACACGCAAAGAACTCCTCCTAGTGGCTTGTTCAGCCACGTTTCAAAGTAAAGGCTAGACAAGTACTGATTTTGTCGACCCTTTCCAACTAGACAGCCTGGGTGAAAATCATTTCCCCAAAGCCCTTTCTCTGATGTAGGACTCTGAATGCGATAAGAATGTGAATCATTTGTAAAGGCTTTTTCTGAAAATCTTTTTGCCAAAGATATGATGACCATTAACATTTCCTGCCCTTCCATCTTGAGAGAGGCATTAAAGACGCTTTATGAATAAGGAAAGATATGAATATCATGTTAGCACCTCAATACATCAATTTCAAAATGAGCAGTGTAACTATGGTGTCACTAACCGATCCCAAAAAGAATTCCCTCTAGAAAGGCAGAGAGCTCAGACTTACCAAGAAAAAAAAA
>NW_023243930.1:0-1624 GCF_002007445.2 Ailuropoda melanoleuca
GCCCGCTTCCCCGCACCCCCGCAGGGCAGGGGCGGGCTGCGGCTGGCGTCGGCGGGGCGTGGAGGAACCTCGGCGGCGGCGGCCGCATCCTCGCCTCCTGCCCCGGCCGGGCCGCGTCCCGGAGCCGTCGGGCATGGAGCCGTGGAAGCAGTGCGCGCAGTGGCTCATCCACTGCAAGGTGCTGCCCGCCAACCACCGGGTGACCTGGGACTCGGCGCAGGTGTTCGACCTGGCGCAGACCCTCCGCGATGGAGTCCTGCTCTGCCAGCTGCTCAACAATCTCCGGGCGCACTCCATCAACCTGAAGGAGATCAACCTGAGGCCGCAGATGTCCCAGGTAAGGGAGCGGGCCGCGGGCGCCTCCGCCTCCAGCCGGCGTCTCCCATTAATCAGCCGGCTAATTTCTTTGTGTAAATGCAAACATCTAGGTGCGCTCAGCTTGCCCTGCCTCCCAGCCTTCAGCTTTGGGGACTGCTTCGGCTTTTCGTACCTTGGCTTGAAATGGTTTAGGTCTTTAGCAGAATGCTGAAGTCCTGCGTCCGGAGATGGTATGAGGATTTCGTAAAGGCTTTCTGTGAGGCGGGGGGGTGGGGGGACAAAAACTGTCTTAGGGTGCCCTTCATCTACTTCTGTGCGTTTGTGTGAGTGTAGGGCAACAAAAGGAATGTGATTCAGTCTTTTTACAATCACAATGGTGAGGGATCAACTGAGATGATGGGGGTGATTTTGCTTTTAGTCTGTTCTTTTGCTTTGCGTTTCGTCCCCATGTTTTCTTGAAAGAGGAACCATAACATAAATGATGACTCTAGGAAGTGGAGGGCGTTCCGGTACCGTTATCTGTACAGGAATGACACTGGCCAAAGGGAGGAAAAGGGAGCACCGTGCAGCGGTTGTCCCGAAAGCCCCTCGAGCTTGTGGCCAGCTGGCGAGCTTGGCTGTGTTTACAGCTCTTCTTAAGCCATGTGGGAAGGAGCGAGTCCAACCTCTCTCAGCACCGACAGGAAACAAGAAGTTTCGCTAGAGGTTGTGCTTTCCTTCATTCAGGGCTTGCTCAGGTGGTGTGGTGCACGCTTGGCTCCTGTAGCCTTGCCGGGAGGTGCCTCTTCGAGGGGTTTAAAAGAAGAAGAAACCTAACAACTCTGGGAGGCTGTGTGCATCCTAGAGTCAACTCAAAAGTCACTGCTCAGAGGAATAGTAGTTTTGTGGTCCTCTGAGAAAGTTTCTGTGCAGGAAGATCTTAAACGCCATTCAGCACATCTTTTTCTCTTTGTAAATAAAAAAAATTCAACTTAAAACATAAAATTGAATAATTCATCTCTTCATGTTAGTGTTTCACCAAGGTCCCTCTGCACCCCAAATTCTGCATCCCTTGCCTATCCTGTTTGCCTGTAGTCAACTGGCTAGCAGTCTCCCAGACAGAACAGGCTTGTAAGTGGTGAGAACCATATGATTTTGGAAGGGAGATAAATTATTAGATACTTTCCCATAATCTTGGGTGATGATTGCCAAATCTCTGGACCCCTTCAGAGTTGTCTCAATTCTGGATATCCTGTTAAGGGTGTGTGGGGTTTTTTTGTTTTTATTTTTTAAGATTTATTTGAGAAAGAGAGAAACAGAGCACCAG
>NW_023243931.1:0-1624 GCF_002007445.2 Ailuropoda melanoleuca
AAGACTAAGGATGTACTGTATGGTGACTAACAAAACATAATGAAAAAAAAAAAAAAGAAGAAGAGGGTCAATGCACAATGTACCAGGCATGTGCAATCGGAACCTGAAATTTAGAACACAACACTATACCATTAGCACACACACAAAAGAAACAGATACACAGTTGACCCTTGAACAACATGGGTTTGAATTTCACAGATCCACTTTTATACAGATTTTTTTTCATTTATTTTTTGGTAAATACAGTGCATGTATTTGTAACATACACAGATGTGTTTTCTTTTCTTTATAATTTTCTTAATAACATTTTATTTTATCTAGCTTACTTTATTCTAAGAATACAGTATATAATAGCATATAACATTCAAAATATATAAATCAACTTTATGTTATTGGCAATGCTTCTGGTCGATGTAGCTTATTAATAATTAAGTTCTGAGGAGTCAAAAGTTACACACAGATGTTCACCTTGTGGGGGGAGCAGTGCCCCTAACTCACACATTGTTCAAGGGTCAACTGTCAATCTGACAAAATATGTACTAACTCTATGTGAGGAAAACTACAAAAGAACTATAAAAAAACTGATGAAAGATCTCAAAGAAGAACTAAATAAATGGAAAGACATTCCATGTGTATGGATAAGAAGACTTAATATTGTCGAGACGTCAGTTCTTCCCAACTTGATCTTTAAATTCAACACAATCCTGATCAAAATCCCAGCCAGTTATTTGTGTATGCTAATGAACTGACTCTTAAGTCTATATGGAGAAGCAAAAGACCCAGAACAATCAAGACGATATGGAAGGAGAAGAACAAAGTTGGAGGACGGGCACTGCCTGACTTCAATATTCACTGTAAATCCATGGTCATTGAAAGAGTGTGGTGTGGGCAAAAGAACAAAGAAACAGACTGATGGAACAGAGCCCAGACACAGACCCACATGAATGTAGTCAAGTATCCTGGGCAAATGAGTATAGGTAATACAGTGGAGAAAGGGTAGTCTTTTCCACAAATGGATACTGGACCTAGACGTCCACATGTTAAAGAAAAGGGTCTTGAAATTGACCTTATCACAAAAATTAACCCCAAATGTATCATAGACCTCAATATAAAATGCAGAACTATAAAACTCTTAGAAGATAGTATAGGAGTTAAATCCAGACGTACTTGGGCTTGGCAATGACTTTTTAAATATAACACCTTAAGTGTGATCCATGTGAGCAAAACTGAAAAGCTGAACTTCATCAAAATTAAAAACATGTGCTCTGTGAAATACAATGTCAAGAGAATGAAAAGACAAACCACAGTCATTGAGAAACTATTTGAAAAACACATGTCTAATAAAGGACTGATATCTATGCTATATAAAGAACTCTTGAAATTCAACAATAAGAAAACAAACAACCCAACTAAAAGGTGGTCAAAATATCCAGAAACCTCACCACAGAAGATGTACAGATGGCAAATAAACATATGAAAAGATGCTTAATGTCATATGTCATCAGGGAACTGAAGATAATGAGATACCACTACAAATCTCTTAGAATGACCCAAATCTAAAACACTGACAAGACTGAATGCTGGCTGGGATGTGGAGCAGCAGGAACTCTCAGTCCTGGCTGGC
>NW_023243932.1:0-1624 GCF_002007445.2 Ailuropoda melanoleuca
AGGACAACTGGAGCCATAAGCCAGGCTCTTCACCCTACACTCGATCTCAGCACCGTGGAACATGCTGACCACTCTACTCAGGTGCTTCAGGGCCCACGTCTCTACTTGGCAGGATGATGCTGTGGCACCTAAATATAAGTGTTCTCCATCCAGAATGTTCTTTTACCCAGTTAAACTCCTCCTGGGAGAGTTCACCACAAGTCGTCCGGCACCTAAAGGCTGGGTTATCACAGCAGAAAATATGAGGCTAAAATTTCAGACACTGAGGAACTGTACATTTCAGAACCAAGAAAATTTCAGAGGCAACACCATACAAACTTAGGAGACCAGGAAATCAGGGACAGTCGAGGGTTTCCCACACTCCCAGACTAGGGAGGAGCTGCAACAGGGAGACACGGAAGACAGGAAATTTAGGAAGGGGCTCTGATTCTGTGGGATGTTCACACAGGACCTGGGGGTCTGCCTACAGACTCTGGGCTGACGGCCCAAAGCCTGAGATACAGTCCCCATGAAGGACTGGGCATCAAAGGTTCCCCCACCCTCTCTCTACACAGCACTGCTGAACAGCAATCTCAAAAGACACCCCTCTATTCCCCGTACACACGCCCCTGAAGCGCAAGAGTGGAAACGAGGATCTGGTGGAGGCACGGAACAGGCGAGGGCTTCAGACAGCCCATGCTCCTGCTGGAGTCCCGGATGCACAAGAGCAGCCGACGTCCCCATCCTGACAGGTCACTAAGCACAGGAAACGGGACGCAAACTGGAGAAGGCCCCCACTCAGGACCCAGGGGAGCCTCAGATCAGATCGTAGGGACTGAGTAGGGAAGGAGAGGCTAAGGAACGAACAATGCCCCTGCAAAGAGCCCTCCATGTGCTCCCCAAGGTCGAACAGTAAAGAGCTCTAAGGGACAGAGAACAGCCTGTCCAGGTCATGTTAGAGACTTTGCCCTTGTCGCTGATAACAGCTGCACAACCACCGAGGGCGGAAACATACACGTACAAAGAAGACAGTGGAGGAGAGAGAGAACAACAAGCTCCTTTGAGAGCCCGTGAGAAATCAACTCTTCTTTTCCAACCACCTCTCCTAGCTGGGGAGAATGTTCCAAATGACATTTCCGGAAGCCACTTCGTCTCTGCCATCTGCCCCTTATTTGTGTTCACATCTTTGACGCCTTCCCACCCACCTGGGTTTTGTGGCTAGTTTCACCCCACTCCTGGCGTCCCAGGGCTCTCCCCTGCTCCACAGGGGAGATAATATTCAGCTCAGAAAGAGATTCCTGCTGACATGGAAAACGGTAGATGACGTCCTGGGTTCTCCCCAGGGCTTTGTCAGCTGAGACCAAGGACATTCATTACAGGCGGGTCTAGAATAGCGTTTCACGAATTTGTTCAGTGACACCCTTCTTCCTAATGCTTAAATGTTTGACGTATACAGATATCCAGCTCTCTTCCCAGGATGACCGAAATCAAAATTACAGGTATAAAACCAGCCACTGGGATATTATAACATTCTGGCGTAAGGTCTTGTTCCTCCTCAACGTCCAGCACCACCACTAACCTTCAGGATCATCTCGGTTTAAAATCCGGATACGACACTGGGAAGCTTTTCATTTCTGAATCAGCA
>NW_023243933.1:0-1625 GCF_002007445.2 Ailuropoda melanoleuca
CTGGGGATGTACTGTATGGTGATTAACACAATATAATAAAATAAAATTAAAAAAATAAAATAAAAATAAAAGAAAAGAAAAGAAAAAAATCCTTTTTATCCTAAGTCTCACTTTACAAATCTGTTCTTTGTTCTGCCTCACATGAAAGATTTATCTGCACTCACATTCCCCACTTTTTGCTTCCCATTTTCTTTCTTATCATTTCAGTTAGGTTTCTGTCCTGCAATCCACTGGAAATGTCCTTGCCATGTTATTAAAAATCTCCATATTTTGACATCCACTGGCTTGTCTTCCTCTTGTACTCTCTTAGCAGCATTCCACATACTTGACCACTTACCTCTTTCTTTAAACACTTTCTTCTCTTGGCTTCCATGACACCATGTTCTTCGAGTTTCCCCCAACCTGATGAAATGTTCCCTCTTGGTCCCCTTTGCTGGTTTCTCTTCTGCCTATTGTTCCCTAGGGCTTAGATCCAGGTCCTCTTTCCTTCTCTATCTATGTTTTCTAGGCAATTTCATCTTGTCTCCAATATATGATCAATATATTGATGGCTTCCAAATTATATTTCTAGTGAAACTTCTCTCCAGATTCCAGCCAACTGTGAACTTATCATCTCTTCCTGGATATCTAACAGGCAGCTCAAACTTAATATGCCACAAAGAGGACCCTTCATTCCCACTATTTCCAAATCTGTTCTTTCTTCAGTCTTTTCTAAATCAGTAAACAATACCATCATGTATCCCATTCCTCAATGAAACTCTAGGTATTATCCTGATTCTTCCATTTTCCCCTCATCATCCTCACCCATCCTCTCATCCCTCAATGTACAGGACATCACAGAAAATCCTGCTGGCTCTTCCACTAAAACATATACTTAATCTGTCTGACTTGTCTTTAGCTCCTCTGCTATAAGCCACAATCACATCCTGGCTGAACTGGTACACAAGTCTCTCAAGTGGCCTCTCTGCTTCACCTCTTGTTTCTCCCAGCAGTAAGCAAAGGGATTGATTCATCTTTGTAAAACATCAATCAGACATACCATTCCCCTGTTCAAACAAGAGTGTCCTCTCATTGCATTGAGAAGAAAACCCAAACGCTCTGCCTTGGCCTTCAGAGCTGTATGGGGTCTGATCCCTGTCTACCTCTCCCACCATTCTTCTTGCACTGAATTCTGGCCACAATGGCTTCTTTCTCTTTGAGTGGGCCAAGATTATTCTTGCCTCAGGGCCTCTGCATTTGCTGCCTGGATATTTATTCTACCTGATCTTTATCTGTCATTCTTTCTCATTACTCAGTCTTTCATCAAATATTTTCTCTTCAGTGAAACTTTCCCTGATCTAATTCTTCCTCCTAAACCCAGATCACCTGCATCAGTTTATCCTTTTGTAAAAACTTTCTTTGTAGTCTTTCTCAATCATGACTATTTGAAATAGCTATCTGCCTATTTCCCCACTACAAAAAAATAAAATAAAATAAGGATCAGGTATGTCCTGTTAATCCCATCTATGTGTTAACCTAGAACACTACAGGCCCATTTGGCACATCATAGGCTCCCAGTAAATACTTGTTCAATGCATGAAATAGAAATAAAGTGAAAGAATGCGGTGAAAATTCAAGGGGGGGGG
>NW_023243934.1:0-1625 GCF_002007445.2 Ailuropoda melanoleuca
AATGGGTAAAAAAAAACTTTAAAAAAAAAAAAAAAAAAAGAAGAAAAGGGGGAGAAGGAATCAAAACAGTTTTGAAGTAGACTTGATTTTGGGAAATAAGGCAACGATGACTTCAGGGTTCTTGGCTTAATAGAGATGACACTAGCTGATGTGGGAGTCCAAGATAGAGCTTGGCATTGTTGAATTTGGGGTGCTTATTGAAGAATTCAGGTAGAGATAATGAAAACAGAGTATAGATATTGTATAAAACCTGGTGTTCTCAAGGGTTTGTTCCTCACGGTTTTTGTCTGCTGTCTCCCTGGACCCAGCAAATGATGATGGACTCTTAAAGAACACCCAGAGTTTAGCGGGCATGAAGAGTTGGGGTAATAGTGCAACAACTGTGCAGATAGGAAAGAGACACAGGAGTAAATGGTATATGGAGCCTTTAACTGAGGCTTTTTGCCTTACTGGGGTGAGTTTTGGATCACAGGAACATTGTCCAACTTATTGAAGCATCTTAAAATAGATTAATATATTGTATTTGGTGTTCTGTAAGTTCTTGAATGAATGAATGAAATAAAATATAATGTCACCACCTATGGTGCAGAGATTGGTTAAGATAGATTATTACATTTCAGCAGCAGCTCTTTCTACCCATGGGTCCTGTCCCCATGCTTTAATAAAACCCCCATTTTGCAACAACAACAAAAATTATTAGACATTTCAAAATAGTATATAATGTGTGTCATTTGCCTTTTTCTATTTGTAGTTTTATCTGTAGCTTATTGATAACATTGAAAATACAGGAGTACATGTAGGCAAACACAGGCCTGTTTTTTCCAGATGTCTCAACTTGGAATTTCTCTTCTTTTTAGCGTGTTTGTAGCCATGATTATTGGGAGTAAGGTTTGGGGAGAAATCTTTCACATGGCGATACTCAAATTTTAATGACAAATGAAATGTAAATATGATTTTCCAGGTGACCTTTTTGACAGTTTTCTTCTGAAATTCTTTACTTTCTTGTGTCTAGCTGTAAAATACATGCTTATTAATTTTAATAGGATTGATTAGTAAGACATACTGGTATTTCCTTTCTGCTGGATACATGCTACCCACTGTAAAATGCTGGAAAATGTGGATCTGAATTTACCTTATGAATTCTTTGTGGTTATATATTTTAGTCACGTCCTGCTATGGTTTAGGATCTGTCTTCTCTCAGTGGACATCTTTGGGTATCTGTAGGGGGTGTGTCTTATAGAAGGGTTAGGAGGAGATAAAATGCTCTTGTAAAGAAATGCTAATGCCTAAAATAGCTTACTGGTGGAAGACCTAAAGTAAGGAAAAAATGTTCTAAATCTCATTCTACACCTGCTTAGCCTCTCTATATTTTTCTTTATCCTTTTTATCAATTTTTCTTAATACTCTTTTTACCTTTTGTGTCAAGCTTCCTCTGTGACCACTTTTTTCTGACTTTCTTCCTTGTCTCCTATTTGTTCATTCTCACCCTTCTCTTCTGCCTCATCTCTTCAGTACGCATAACTAGATACAATGTCAAATTGAAATTTTAAGGAGGTTTTTTTTTTTTTAAAGATTTATTTATTTATTCGACAGAGATAGAGACAGCCAGCGAGAGAGGGAACACA
>NW_023243935.1:0-4001 GCF_002007445.2 Ailuropoda melanoleuca
CCCCAGTAAGGTCCTTGAAACTATCCTCTCTTCTCATCATCCCTGAACTTGTCAGTCATCTTTGCCAACAATGTATAAAAATACATTCAAAGATACAAAACTTATACTCTGTTTAATTTCCTTTCTAGTGATGACTCCAACTGCTAATATGGCCTAAGGGTGGTGGTCGCAAATGCTGGGAGACATTCTTCATTTTTTAACATATTCCAGGTGGTCTTGCCACTTACTCTAAGATGTGGAGGTAACTGATGCCAAAATAATGTTGCTAGATCTTTGACTCATTTTAATATTGGTGTTGCATGTACATTTTGAACTTAAGTGTGAAATAAGAAAGCATGATGTTTCTGTAGAGAAGAAGAAGGAAATGGCTTGCCTGCTTCACTCTGAAGCTTGGGAAAGAGCTAACTTTGCATTCCGTGACTAGGACGCTGGGACTTTGGGGTTTCGGCCTGCTAAGCATGACAAGCCGTGATAGAGCTCTCACTGGGTCGATTAGCTAGTCACCTAGGGGGCGGCGCCGTCCGCGCTGGCAGCAGGCAGCAGGGAGACGAAGGGGCCGCAGTCACTTATGCAAGAGCAGAATGAGATATTAGCCCTCGCGGATGGCTTCTGGCGTTTTCCTCACTGAACCTCATGTTGGCCACCTCGGCCAGCACTTCTGAACAGCAAGACTGAACAAGAGTCTTTAGATTCTTCACAAAAAATATTGTCGTAGAAAAATTTGATGGGAAAGTAGTTTTAAACTGTCCATACCAAGTAGGAATCTCTAGGTCTTAAGCTGAACTTACGCTCCTGCGTTTAGTCCCCTGGGTACTTAGCCCAGAAAGCTGGGGTTTAAAAATTATTTTTAGTAATAATTGTATACGTTTAAGATGTACAACACAATATTTGATATACATACGTACAGTGAAATGATTACCACAGTCAGTCTAATTAACGCATCGTTTCCTCACACAGTTACCTTTGTGTGTGTGGAGAGCACCTTTAAGTTACTGTCTTGGCAAANACAGTTACCTTCGTGTGTGTGGAGAGCACCTTTAAGTTACTGTCTTGGCAAATTCCCAGTGTGCAGCATGGTCTTAGTAACTGTATCCGTTATTGCACACAATGTGCTTGTGCGTCGTACGTAACTGCAGCTTTGGACCTTTGGGCAGCATCTCCCCATTTCCTGCATCCCCCAGCCCCTGATGGCCACTGTGCTAAACCCTGTGTCTACGAATTTGACGTTTATCAGATCCCACATATGAAAGATACCACATAGCATCTGTCTTTCTCTGTCTGACGTACTTCAGTTAGCCTAACGTCTTCCACATTCATCCATGTTGCCACAAATGGCGGAATTTCCTTCTTTTGTACGACTGAATAATATTCTTGTGTGCGTGTCTATTTTCTTTTATCATTGTTTATCTTGTTCCCATGTCTTAGCTGTCGTAAATCTTGCTGCGAGGAACACAGGCTTACAGATAGCCCTTTGAACTGCCTTTGCTCCTTTGCCATAGACAAATTGACTATATTTATATGGGGGTCCATTTCAGGGCTCTCTCTTCTGTTCCCGTTACCTGCTTGTCTTTTCTTCCACCAACACCACCCTTTTGTGATCACTGTAGCGTTCCAGGAAGCCTTGGAGTTGGATGCCATCAGTCCTCCAAATGTGTTGGTGTTTTCTAGTATCGTATCGGTTCTTCTGGGCCCTTTGCCTCTCCATATAAACTTCAGAATCACTTTCGTCAGTCTCCAGACAGTAGCTTGCTGGCATTTTGACTGGGACTGCACTGAATGTACAGATTAAGTCGCAGTGATAACTGACATCTTGACCGTAATGAGTCTTTCTGTACTTGAACATGGACTAGGTCTCATTTAGTGTTTTTATTTCTTTCATCAGAATGCTGTACTTGTCCACATACACATCTTGTACACACTCTGTTAGATTTATGCCTAAGTATTTCATTTGTGAGTGCTAATGTAAATGGTATTATGTTTTTAATTTCAAATTCCATTTATTCATTGCTTATACATAGGAAAGTGACTTTTATATATTAACTTTGTATCCTGCAGACTTGCTATAATCAGTTATTAATTCCAGGGTTTTGGGGGTTTGGTTTTTTTTTTTTTTGTGTTTTTTTTTTCTTTGGTCCATACTTTTAGATTTTCTACATGGGCAATCATGCACCTGTGAACAAAGACGAGGGTTATAGGTCTTCCTTCTCAATTTGTATACCTTTTCTTTCCTTGCCTTGCCTTATTTCATTAGCAAGGACTTCTAGTACAATATTTAAAAGGAATGGTAAGAAAGGACATTCTTGCCTTGTTCCTGATCCTAGTGGGAGAGATTATAGTTTCTTGCCATTAAGTATGTTCACTGTAGGCTTCAGATAGATAGCCTCTATCAAGTTGAGGAAGTTCTCCACTATTCCTAGTCTATTGAGAGTTTTTATCATGAATGGGTATTGGGTTTTTCTGCATGGGTTGATATGATCATATGATTTTTTTTTCTTTAGTCTGTTGATGTGATGGATTACATTAATTGATTTTTGAATGTTAATGCAGCCTTGGAATACCTGGGATAAATCCCACTTGGTTGTGGTATGTAATTTTTTAATACTTTTTTGGATTTGATTTGCTAATATTTTTTGGGGATTTTTGCACCTCTGCTCATGAGAGATAGTGTGTACTTTAGTTTTATTTCCTTATGATGTTTTTGTCTGGTTATGGTATTAGGGTAATGTTGGCCTCATAGAATGAGTTAGGACGTATTCTTGAGGGTGCTTTTTGATGAGTAAATTTTAACTTTGATAAGGTTCAATTTATCAATCTCCCCCTCCCCTGAGTTGCATGGCTTTTTTAAAATAAATTTTTAAATTTTAGAGCAGTTTCAGGTTTACAGAATTATTATGGGAACAGAAAGTTTCCTTGTACCTCACATCCAGTTCCCGTTTTTAACATCTTAATAGTTAGTATGGTACATTTGTCAGGATTAATGAACCAATATTAATACATAATTATTAACTAAATTCTGTAGTTTATTCAGATCCCCTAAGTTTTTACCTAGTGGACTTTTTCTGTTGCAGGATCCCAGCCAGCATACCCCATAGCATTTAGTCTTCCTGTCACCTTAGGCTCCTCTTGGCTGTGCTAGGTTCTCAGATGTCCCCTACTTTTTATGATCGTGACAGTTTTGAGTAGTACTCAGGTATTTTGGGGATATCTCTCAACTGAGATTTGTATGATGTCTTTCTCGTGATCAGACTGGAGTTATGGCCTTTTGGGAAGATCACGTGGTAAAGTGCTGTTTTCATCACACCATACCAAGGGCGTCTTATATCAACATGACTCATCACTCCTAATGTTGACCTTGACCACCTGGGTGGAGGTAGTGTTTGTCCAGTTTCTCCTCAAAGTGACTCTTCCCCCCTTTCTGTACTGTAGTGCAGTTTTCCAAACTTCTACTGTATGGTTTGTGCTTTGTGTGTCTTCTTGAAGAAGTCTTTGCCTAACCCCTCAGTTGAGAAGAAAGGAGAAGGCAAGTCAAGGCCCTCTTCATTACCTTTTCATGCAGATCCAGTTTTCCTGGCCCCATTTCCCCTGCTGAATTGGCTTAGCTCCCTCATCAAAAATCATTTGATGGTATCTGTGAGCCTATTTCTGTCCTGTGCTCCGTTCTATCATCTCATTTTACTGACACAGGTCTGTCACAAATACTGCAGCTGTAAATTTTCATAAGTCTCCTGACTTTGTTATTTCTTTTAAAGGTTGTTCTGGTGATTCTTATACCTTTGCCTTCCTTCTGAATTACAAAATTATCTTGTCAATTTATAGAAAAAATTTCTGGGTTTTCAATTGGGATTTTATTGAATAAACAGGTCAATTTGGGAGAAATGGTATTCTAATAACAGAAATCCTTCAATCAAAACNCCCTTCAATCAAAATCACGAAGTCTCTCTCTCTTTTTTGATTTCTCTCGTGTTTTATAGATTTTGCTGTAGAAGTTTTGCATTGATAAA
>NW_023243936.1:0-4591 GCF_002007445.2 Ailuropoda melanoleuca
AAGGAGACAGAGACTGTGGCCTCTGCCACAAAACTGATCGATATGGATATAACCAAACTGTCAGAAATGGATATCAGAGTAACAATGGTCAAGATGTGTAAGCTTGAAAAAAATACTTTGGGGCACCTGGGTGGCTCAGTCGTTAAGCGTCTGCCTTCGGTTCAGGGCGCGATCCCGGTGTTCTGGGATCGAGCCCCACATCAGGCTCCTCTGCTGTGAGCCTGCTTCTTCCTCTCCCACTCCCCCTGCTTGTGTTCCCTCTCTTGCTGACTGTCTCTCTCNCTTGCTGACTGTCTCTCTCTGTGTCAAATAAAAAAATAAAAACTTAAAAAAAATACTAATGGAAATATTAATGAGAATAAAGAATCTCTAAGGGCAGAAATGACAGAGAATCTGGCAGAAATTAAAAATGCTATGAGTCGAATGCAGTCTAAACTGGATGCTCTGAAGGCTAGGGTAAATGAGGCAGAAAAACGAAGTAGTGAATTGGAAGATGGGATGATGGAAAAAAAGGAAAAAATGGAAACCTGGTTCAAAAAATTTCAATCTCAAGAATGTAGATTACGGGAGATTACTGAATCAATGAAATGCTCCAATGTCAGAATCATCAACATCCCCGAGGGGGTGGAGAAAGAGAGAGGTCTAGAAAAGATAGTTGAACAAGTTGTAGCTGAGAACTTCCCTAATCTAGCAAAGGAAACAAGCATCCATGTCCAAGAGGCAGAGAGGACCCTTCCCAAGATCAATGAGAACAGACCTACACCACATCAAATAAAAGTGCAATTCGCAAATATTAGATACAAGGATACAGTCTTGAAAGTGGCCAGGGGGAAGAGAATCCTCACCTACAGAGGGAGGAACATCAGAATAACATCAGACCTGTCCACAGGGACCTGGCAACCCAGGAAAGGTTGGCAAGGCATATTCAGAGCACTAAGTGAGAAGAACGTGCAGCCAAGAATCCTTTATCCAGCAAGGCTCTCATTCAGAATGGATGGAGAGAAAGGATCTTCCAAGACAGGCAGAAACTCAAAGAATATGTGACCACCAAGCCAGCCCTAAAGAAATATTAAGGGGGATTCTATAAAAGAAAAAAGACCCCAAGAGTGACACAAAATGGATATTTACAATCTATAGAAACAAAGATTTCACAGGCAACATGACACCGTTAAAATCATCTCTCTCAATAATCACTCTCAATGTGAATGCCCTGAATGCTCCCATAAGATGCCACAGGGTTGCAGATTGGATAAAAGGACATGACCCATCCATTTGCTGTTTACAGGAGACTCATTTCGAACCTAAAGATACATCCAGACTGAAACTGAAAGGATGGAAAACCATTTTTCTTCCCACGGACCTCAAAAGAAAGCTGGGGTAGCAATTCTCATATCAGACAGATTAGATTTTAAACTAAGACTGTAGTTAGAGATAGAGAAGGACATTACATTATTCTTAAAGGATGTATTCAACAAGTGGATATGACAATTATAAATGTCTATGTCCCCAACAGGGGAGCAGCAAGATACACAAGCCAACTCTTAACCAAAATAAAGAAACATATAGATAATAATACCTTAATAGTAGGGGACCTCAACACTCCGATCTCAGCAATAGACAGATCACCAAAGAAGAAAATCAACACAGAAACAAGGGCGTTGAATGACATACTGGACCAGAAGGACCTCATAGGTATATACAGGACACTATACCGCAGAACAACAGAATACACATGGAACTTTCTACAGAATACACATATACTGGGTCACAAGACAGGTTTCAACTGATAAGAAAAGACTGAGATTATTCCCTACATATTATCAGACCACAATGCTTCGAAACTGGAACTCAATCACAAGGAAAAATTTACAAGAAACTCAAACACTTGGAAACTAAGAACTATCCTGCTCAAGAATGATTGGGTAAACCAGGAAATTAAAAATCAGTTAAACAATTTCTGGAGACCAAAAAGAATTAAAACACATCGTTCCAAAACCTATGACACTGCAAAGACAGTCTTAAGAGGAAAATACATAGCCATCCAAGCCTCACTCAAAAGAATAGAAAAATCTAAAATGCAGTTTTTATATTCTCACCTCAAGAAGCTGGAGCTGGAACAGAAGAACAGGCCTAACTCACACACAAGAACACAACTGATTAAGATTAGAGAAGAGATCAATGAATTAGAAACTAGGAGCACAGTAGAGAAGATCAACAGAACTAGAAGCTGGTTCCTTGAAAGAATAAATAAGATCAAAAAGCCACTGGCCAGACTTATTCAGAAGAATAGAGAAAGGACCCAAATTAATAAAATTATGAATAAAAGGGGAGAGATCACAAACACCACCAATGAAATAGGAAGGATCATTAGAAGCTTTTATCAACAACTTTATGCCAATAAATTTAACAACCTGGAAGAAATGGATGCCATCCTGGAAACCTATAAACTACCAAGACTGAAACAGGAAGAAATTGATTATTTAAACAGACCGATTAAATATGAAGACATAAAAGCAATGATCAAAAACCTCCCCAAAAACCAGAGTCCAGGGCCAGACAGTTTTCATGGGGAATTCTACCAAACATCCAAAGAAGAAATAATACCTATTCTCCTGAAGCGGTTTCAAACAATAGAAACAGAAGGAAAACTACCAAACTCATTCTTTGAGGCCAGTATTACCTTGATCCCCAAACCAGGCAAAGACCCCATCAAAAAAGGAGAATTACAGACCAATATCCCTGATGAATTTGGACGCCAAAATTCTCAACAAGATCCTAGCTAAGAGGATCCAACAGTATATTAAAAGGATTATCCATCATAACCAAGTGGGATTCATCCCTGGGATGCAAGGGTGGTTCCACATTAGCAAATCGATCAGTGTGATAGGTATCAACAGGAAAAGAGTCAAGAACCACATGATCCTCTCAATAGATGCAGAAAAATCATTTGACAGCATCCTTTCCTGATCAAAACCCTTCAGAGTGTAGGGATAGAGGGCACATTCCTCAATTTCATAAAACCTTCTATGAAAAACCTATGGGCGAATATCATTCTCAACAGGGAAAAGTTGAAAGCCTTTCCCTTAAAATCAGGAACACGAGAAGGATGCCCACTCTTGCCATTATTATTCAACATAGTACTAGAAGTCCTTGCAATAGTAATCAGACAACAAAAAGGGATAAAAGGTATCCAAATCGGGGAAGAAGTCAAACTGTCTCTCTTCACAGATGACGATACTCTATATGGAAAACCCAAAAGACTTCACCCCCAAATTACTAGAGCTTATAGAGCAATTCAGTAATGTGGCGGAATACAAAATCAATGCTCAGAAATCAGTTGCATTTCTATACACGAATAATGAGACTGAAGAAAAAGAAATTAGGGAATCCATTCCATTTACAATAGCACCAAAAATCATAAGTTACCTTGGAATTAACTTAACCAGAGACGTAAATGATCTATATTCTAGAAATTACAAATCACTCTTGAAAGACATTGAAGAAGACACAAAAAGATGGAAAAATATTCCATGCTCATGGATCAGAAAAATAAACATAGTTAAAATATGTATGCTGCTCAGAGCAATCTACACTTTCAATGTCATCCCCATCAAAATACCAATGACATTTTTCAAAGAACTAGAACAAACAATGCTTAAATTTGTGTGGAACCAGAAAAGGCCACAAATCACCAAGGAATTGTTGAAAAGGAAAAACAAAGCTGGGGGCATCACGTTCCCAGATTTCAAGCTATACTAAAAAGCTGTGATCACAAAGACAGCATGGTACTGGCACAAAAACAGACACATACACCAATGGAACAGAATAGAGAACCCAGAAATGGACCCTTGGCTCTATGGGCAACTAATCGTTGACAAAGCAGGAAAAAAACATCCAGTGGAAAAAGACAGTCTCTTCAATAAATGCTGCTGGGAAAATTGGACAGCTACATGCAAAAGAATGAAACTTGACCACTCTCTCACACCATATACAAAGATAAACTCCAAATGGATGAAAGACCTCGATGGGAAACATGAATCCACCAAAATCCTAGAGGAGAACATAGGCTGCAACCTCGTTGACATTGACCACAGCAACTTTTTTCATGACACATCTCCAAAGGCAAGAGAAACAAAAGAAAAAATGAACTTATGGGACTTCATCAAGATAAAAAGCTTCTGCACAGCCAAGGAAACAGTCAAAAAAACTAAGAGGCAGCCCACAGTATGGGAGAAGATATTTTCAAATGACACTACAGATAAAAGGCTGTTATCCAAGATCTACAAAGAACTTCTCAAACTCAATAAATGAGAGACAAATAAATCAAAAAATGGGCAGTAGGTATGAACAGACACTTTTCCAACGAAGACATACAAATGGCTAACAGACACATGAAAAAATGTTCAAAATCATTAACCATCAGGGAAATTCAAATCAAAACCACACTGAGATNTATGGGAGAAGATATTTTCAAATGACACTACAGATAAAAGGCTGTTATCCAAGATCTACAAAGAACTTCTCAAACTCAATAAATGAGAGACAAATAAATCAAAAAATGGGCAGTAGGTATGAACAGACACTTTTCCAA
>NW_023243937.1:0-1625 GCF_002007445.2 Ailuropoda melanoleuca
AAAAAGTGACCTAAACCTACATTGGAAGGGTTCACTGGGGACTGGTGGAAACTGATTCAGGGTAATCTACTCTGAGACCTATTGTAGCAAAACAATTAGACTTTGAAGATTTAAAAATATTCTCAGGGCCACTGGGGATATAATCAAATAACTTACAAGAGCAAGAGAATTAAAGAGGCATCAGATTTCTGAAAAAGAATGTACAAAGCAAAACCAAAGTGAGACATTGTTTTCAAACATAGCTTGCAATAAAATTTGCCAGTTTTATGAGTATTATTTGATTAGTTTTGACAAGTATGTACAAGTCCCATAACAGCACCATATTCATCATATAGTACATTTCCAGCACACTGGAAAGTTCCTTTGTTTCTTTGCAGTTAATCCCATACCTACCTCTTGGCCCTGTCAGCCACTACTCTACAATTTTGTATTTTACCAAAATTTTATATAAGGTGTATCTTATTATGTATAGTCCCATGTGTCTGACTTCTTTTGTTTAATGTAATGGTGCATGTATTGGTACTTATATTTACTGCTGAATAGTACTCTATTGTATGTATTACACTTGTTTATATGTTCATTACTTTATGAACATTTGAGTTATTTCTAATTTGGGGTTGTTATGGATAAAGCTGCTTGTATAAGTATTCTCTTGTATGTTTTTTTTCCCACTCTCTTGACTAATTACATAAATTTACTAGGTCATATGGTAAATGTATTTTTAACTTGGTAAGAAACTGCCAAATTGTTCTTCAAAGTGGCTGTTACTTTTTGCAGTCACACCGATAGTGAATTAGAAGTTAATAAGTTTCTCCACATCCTCTCTATTACTTGGTATTATCCATCATTTTGATGTCAACTATTCTAAAGTTTACATAATAGTATCTCATTGTGGTTTCAGTTTACATATTCATAATGACTAATGATGATAAGCATCTTTTTCTTATTGGCCATGTATGTCATTTTTGGTGAAGTCTTTTGTCCATTTTTAGAAATCAGTTGTCTTTCTTACTGAGTCATAAGACTTCTTTACATATGCTGGATACCAGCTATCTATTAAATATTTTGCAGATGTTGTAGTCTGTTGCTTGCCTTTTCATTTTCTTAATGGTATCTATTTTTAAAGATACTGAGGCACATTTTACATAACATGATATTAATGCACTGTGACTAAACAGTTTTCATAAATTCACACTTCTCGATCATCACCATGATGTGGTTTAGTAACACTAACATTATATTGGGAAATTTCATTATGACAATTTGCTGTTAATTCCTGTTCATACCCATAGCCCTTGGATAATCACTGACATGCTTTCACTTTCTCTAGTTCCCTTTTTTAGACATTTCATATAAATGGAATCACATTATATGTAGTATTGGTTTCTGGCTTTTTATATTTTTATATGATAAAAATATGACACTTTTATAATTTTAATGGTTGGAAAAATCAAAAGAATATGATACCTAAAAATTTTATGAAATTTGAATTTTAGTCTTTATAACTAAAGTGTTAATAAAAAACAGTCATACCTATTCATTTATTTCTTGACAATGCCTGCTATCTTTTTATTATGTTATGTTAGTCACCATACAGTATATCATTAGTTGTTTGTTTTTTTTTT
>NW_023243938.1:0-1625 GCF_002007445.2 Ailuropoda melanoleuca
GAAATATCCTGTAGACATTTTTAATTGTAGTTAGGTTGAATATATGGATTAATTTCAAAAGAACTTCAATCATTATGATATTGAATTTGTAAAACATAGTGTGTCTCTCAATGTAGTAAGTCATCTTTTTGATCTATCAGTAAAATATTACAGCTTTTTTTATTTAAATTGTAATCTTTTTCCTAGGTGTATTCCTATGTACCTTTTATCTTTTTTTGAAAGGAATCATTTCTTTTATTTCTTCCAAATTTGTGATTATTAATAAAAGTATTTTTCTACTGATTCTCATGTTTTCCTAAGTCTAAACATACAATTTGCCTCTTCCTTTCCTACTACATATACATTATTTTTTTCCTTGCCTTATTGCAGTCAGTAAAACATTTAATACTATGTTGAATGGCTGGCAGAATAGCAGGCACCTTGTTACATTTCCACCTTTTATTGGAAACCTTTCAAATATTCACTGTTAGTTCTCACTTTGCTGCAGTTTCCTAATATATATTGTTAGGGGAATATCCGCCTATTCCACGGTCAATGATTTTCATCAGGAATGGTTGTAAATTATCAAAATATTATGGGATCTATTGAAATAATTGCACTATGTGGGCTGTTGTCCTTGTCGTTGCTCTTCTTTACTCTGTAAACCTAGCAAATTATTTTAATGGCTTTCCTTGTATTGAATCCTTTGCACTTTCTCTCATGGATCTTCAATAGAAGCTATCAGTTCTAGGTATTGTTTTAGACCCTCTTCTTTGAACTACTGGGTTTTCTGACTTGAGCTAACAATTAATAATATTCATTGCCATTGTGTTGTTCTTATTAATTTGCTTGATCTATTTGTTTTGCAAAATCTCTTAATCAATGATGCTTTTTGAAGACAGTGAGACCTTAAGTTTCTCTTGGCTAAGGGTAGGGCATGGGGAGGGGTTACTCTACACTCTCAATCTTTTTTGTTTGTTAGTGGAGAGAATTATCCTCTCCAAGCCACGTAGAAGGGGAGAAGTTCTGTCCTCCAGGAGAGTTTCCGTGGCAGGATAAACCTTCTTTGAGATTTGCACACAGACAGCAAAGTGTAGCTTCCCCATGGACTGAAGGGATCTAATCTAGTTAACTGCCTGGGATTCCTAGTGAGTAGAAAATTTTGATCGTCAACTTAGCGGATGTTAAAGAGGTATGAATTCTGTCTTTGGGTCTTGTGTTCTGTCAATACTATAAACAGTGGTGGACAAAGAAACGTTTCACTCCACCCTGGCAATAAACCCTAAAGGTTGAATTACTTATTATGCAGAATTCTTTATTATCTGCTTAGTAAATTCTCATTGTCTCAGATTTTTTAACAGTAAATGGGGATAATAGCAGTAACTACACCAAAGAGTCATTGTGAGGATTTAACAAGCAATATATGTAAAGCACTTGGAACAGTTTATGACTTCCCAAATTGGATGTCTAACTGCAGATAGATACAATTGTTTATATAAACTGGAAGTTGAATTTATTTCCTTGTGGTTGTAGAATTGGAGTTGAACCTCTCCTTATATGTACCCTTCTATGACACTTGCTCCAAGGAACTTATGTATGTTATTTACCTATTGTTGTATAGCAAGTAACTACAAAATTAGCAGTTT
>NW_023243939.1:0-1625 GCF_002007445.2 Ailuropoda melanoleuca
GGGATCACGCCCTGAGCCGAAGGCAGACACTTAACCGCTGTGCCACCCAGGCGCCCCTATTTATTTATTTTTAAAAGATTTTATTTATTTATTTGACAAAGAGACAGCCAGCAGGAGAGGGAACACAAGCAGGGGGAGTGGGAGAGGAAGGAGCAGGCTCCCAGCGGAGGAACCTGATGTGGGGCTCGATCCTAGAACGCTGGGATCACGTCCTGAGCTGAAGGCAGACGCTTAAACAACTGCACTACCCAGGCACCCCATGTCTTTAAATACATCTCGCTGTGTTTTCCACACTCTGCTAACTCAGGATATGTTTGCTTGATTTCTCAGTTTTATGACTTCATTGTGATTGAGGCCAGCAGTTGAGCCCTGCTCCAGGCTGGAGCCAGTCCAGTCCGCGGCCTTCTCCAAAGCATCATTCATTCAGGAACCTTAACATAAAACCTGTCCTCTTCCTAGAAGATCTATCGTCTGATAGTGACAGGAGACAGCAATGGTTGTGACCAGAGCTGGTCCTTCCTCAGGGCTCCTGGGTATGGATTCCTTTGGAGCATTCCTAGTTCCATTAGTTGAAATTTTGGGAACTCTTCCTCTTCTAATCTAATATAAAATTTGCTAAACAACATTATTCAAGGCAAATTGCTTGGCACCTGCAATAAATGGACTTATTTCTTTGCTCAGCTATCATCGGTGGCTGAACACAAAGAACGTGAAATATTTTTAGTTTTGCTCAGCTCACAGAGGGTAAATGAAAAGTATATCAAATTGGATTTTCATTTAAAAAATTGGAATTTTATCCCTGCTTTAACACAGAGCACGTTGAACTGATGAGTCATTAAGGATTTCTCTACCCCCAAGAGTCACCCATCCATCCATCAGACCTCGAGTGATCATCAAGGCGACAAGGACTCTGTTAGCTGCTTGTGGACATTATTTCATGAGGCCCCCACATCCAGCCAGCGAGGCAAGTATCATTACCTCCATTTTCCTGATATGGAAACGGACCATGAAGTGACTTGTTTCCCAGATGCTGCAGATAATACTGGGCAGTATCATCAGAAACTTGCCTACCTTCTGCCCCTGACTTCTCTGCTTCCGACTTCATCCTTCAGTTTCCAGAAGGATCTCACTTTCCAAGAATCTTACCCTGGCATCCAGAGGCAAGGTTAGGTGTCCCTCTGTTCTGCTCTTGCAGCTCCTGGATGGTCTTCATCACCACCACCCCCAGCCCTGAATTCTAGTCCCTGTGGGGAGCAGCCTGCCTGCTTTATTCTACAGTCATATCCCCAGTGTAGACACCCAGGTGGTAGCAGTTGAATGAATAAATGAATGAATGAATGAGTGAATGAGTATGTGAGTGGGTGTAGTTGTACTGTAAGCTTTCCATACACTCTGCATCTCATCATAGGAACCCCTCCCCCCACTGTCCCTTATGAAGGGCCAGATTCCTCCATACATAGGGTCAGGTCTTTTTTGGGACCCTCCATATACAAAAATGACCGAGACAGAACCCTGGGAACAACTGCCCTTACCCAGAGTGACCCATGCAGAGGAGGCGTGGAGCTGGGGGCGGTGGGTGGGAAAGTTCAGACGCCAGTAACGTTTGGTGCGTCTGCATGAGCTTT
>NW_023243940.1:0-1625 GCF_002007445.2 Ailuropoda melanoleuca
TCCCCCCCCCCCCCCCCCGCCCTCCCCTAGACCTTTCCCTTTCATCTGGAAGGAGGGATCTGGACACTGTCTCACAGGTATGCTTGTGAAAGCGAATCTGCCACGGGGATTGATTTGTTCAAGCTTATGGGCTTTTCCGAGGCAATCTGGTTGTAATTTCAGCGGCAGACTCTTGGTTTGGCTACCTTATCCATCACTCCGCGTTTTGCCGCTTTCCCCAGTGGCTGCTTTGCAGGCTGTCTCTTTCTGTTTGGGTTATTCCTTTTAAAACATACACCCAAACCCACAATCGTGCACAAACGCACACTCACACTCACACCCACATATAAACGTGCAGGAATCCCTCAAGTGCAGGAATTCTAGGGAGCTGAGTATCTGCATCCCAGGGCCACAAATATCTGTCCTTAAGAACGACATTCGGTTCTGATAGCCGTGATCGATGCCACTTTCAGGTCCCCTTCCAATTCGTGTTTTGCTCCACATCTCACAAGGTGCTTAATTCAAGTCTGTGTTTTCTGACTTGAATCTTGTTTCCAAGACGCTGCAATCCCCCTCTTTGGAAAAGAGAGAGAAGAAAAACAACACCCAAGAACACAACATGCTACTAATCCACAAAATTCTAGGTAAAACTAAAATTTTAAAATGGAATTGGACAAAGGACCAAGCAGCTCTCCCCCAGGAAATAATCTGGAGCTGGCTAAGATCGGAGGCCTGAGGACGAGGTCGGCTCCCTCTCCCTGGGTCTCTAAGAACAGCTTGGCTCGGTGGATGTCTGACGGCTCCCCGTTCATTCATATAGAACTTGGCCCCAGCGGGCTGGGTACAGAAACACTCTGTTACCTTGATATTTTGAATACTACATCTGAATGGCTCCTTGTTTTGGCCCTGACTTTTTTTCCCACCTCCATTAACTCAGCTCCACAGGCGGAATCCGCACTTAATAAAACAACTATTGGCTGACCGTGCAAGTCACGGGAGCCTTAGAGCTCTTCCTGGCTTTGTTTTTCTAAAAAGTACCCATGACTCTAGCCAAGCAAATCAGCATATACCCATGGGCTTCCTTGGGAGAAATTAAAACAAATTAAGCAGCAGGATGGAGAATCAGGCAGGGAGCCGAAAAGAAATTTAATATACTCTGTGCCCCTCTTCTCTTTCCTCTTGGTGAGATCTTACTCAATGTGGTGGAAAGTTCTATGGGTGTTTGTGGTGGGTGGAACAAGGGTGCTGTATAGCTGAGTGAAACAGCAGAAATCTGTTTTGAGTTGGTCAGTGGACTTTAACCTATAGAGACACACTTGCGAAATGGGTGAAGAGGGGCGCCTGGGGTGGCTCAGTCACTGCAGCGTCTGCCTTCCGCTCAGGTCATGATCCCAGGGTCCTAGGATCAGTCCCTGCATCAGGCTCTCTGCTCAGCAGGGAGCCTGCTTCTCCCTCTCCTGCTCCCCCCAGCTGTGCTCTCTCTGTCAAATAAATAAGTAAAATCTTGAAAGAAAGAAAGAAAGAAAGAAAGAAAGAAAGAAAGAAAGAAAGAAAGAAAGAAAAAGGAAGGAAGGGAAAAAAAGGAAGAAAGAAAGAAAAAGAGAGAGGAAGGAAGGAAGGAAGGAAGGAAGGAAGGAAGGAAGGAA
>NW_023243942.1:0-1625 GCF_002007445.2 Ailuropoda melanoleuca
AAAAAAAAAAAAAAATCTTTAAAAAAAAAAAAAACATTGATGGTGTTTGCGCAGCGAGCAGCACCGTCCATCCCCAGAGCTCTGCATCCTGTAACACTGAAACTCTGTCCCCCTTCAGCACTAACTCCCCATTCCCCTGCCCCCTGCCCTTGGCAACCACCCTTCTGCTCTCTGTCTCTGAATTTGGCGTCGCTAGGAATCCGAGATAAGTGGGATCACGTGGTATTTGTCCTTAGGTGTCTGCCTTAGTCAGGTAGCATAATGTCCTCAGGCACGTGGTAGCCTGGGTCAGAATTTTCTTCCTTGAGCAGGAGTCCTGTTCCATTGTATGGATATACCACATTTTGGCCACCCGCTCACCCGTCACCGTTGGGTTGCTTTCATGTGTTAGCTATTGTGAATAGTGTTATAATGAACATGGGTGACCAGATAGCTCTTGGAGACCCGGCTTTGAATTCCGCTGGGTGTGTCCCTAGAACTGGAATTGCTGGATCATATGGGAATTCTGTTTTTAATTTGTAAGCGAAGCCCTCCAGTGTTTTCCATGGCAACTGCGCCAGTTTGCATTCCAGCCCAAGGTGCACATGGCTTCCGGGTTGTCCACATCCTCGCCAATACTAGTTGGTTCGGATTTTAGTAGCCATCCTAATATGTGAGGTGATATCTCTTTGTGGTTTTGATTTCCTAATGATGAGGGGTGTTGAGCACCTTTCCATGTGCTTTTGGGCCATTGTTTGGAGAAACGTCTCTTCAAGTCCTCTGCCCATTACGGAATCAAGTTGTTTGTGGTCACTCATTTCTTCTTTCAGGGGCGGCATTGGCCCAACATTCAGGATGTGGCCATCATTGTAAACAGGCGCTTAGAGACCTTGGTTTAGAACTTGGACAGATCCAGGAAAAGTAACCAAATAGAGTGTCACTGTCCAGCCCCGAGCTTCCCCAAGGTCTCTGTGGGCATCCCTGGCTGCAAAGGGCCTTGGAGGCCGGTCTCACCTGCAGAGTACCTGCCTGGTTTTAGGGCTGCGAATGGTGGATTGCCCATGGGTTTGGGGGTGTGGGCCTTGTGCTTCCCCCTTAGGTGCAGACAGACCATCCACACCGTGAATGAGAGCAGCTCCGAGGAGGGGCTGATCGTGCCCCATGCAGCCAGTACAGGGTTGGAGCTGCCAAGTGTCACCTGGGCAGAGGGCCCCCAAGTGTTGCAGGCCCCCGTGAGGGGAATGTGGCTCTGTGCCATTTCCCCCCCACTGCCCTGCACCCCCAGCTGGGAATAGGCATCCGTCTGTACACCCCTCATAGGACTGCCATGTGGAGTCAGTGGAGGGGACAGGAGAGCAAGCGACAGCCACCTTCATGAGTGCCTGCCCCACAGAGGGGACACCTGTCCTAGAGGCCATGGTCACGTGCGGGGAGAGGCTTCCAGGAACCGCGGCCACCTACCGGGCCAGACCCAAACCAAGGTCCCACAGAGTTCCAGGAAAGGGTGGGGTGGCCCTCACCCCAGGAACCTCACCCCCAGGGTTCTGTGTAGCAACTTTTCTTCTTTTATGAATCACGCTTTTCTTTTTTTTTTTTTTAAAGATTTTATTTATTTATTTGACAGAGATAGAGACAGCCAGCGAGAG
>NW_023243943.1:0-1626 GCF_002007445.2 Ailuropoda melanoleuca
AATTCAAGATTTAAACTTTTTTTTTTCAAGTTCTTAGTTCTTTCTTCAACAATCCATACTTTATAAAAGAAGTTAAGCTACTATCTACTAATCCTCCCATGTGTTATGCTTATAGAGTATATGCTTATAAAGTAATTCATTCTTAAGACGTTAAGAAAAGAAAGCTATCATCCCTTTAATACTGCTAGGGAAAATATGGAAAGCAGCAGTGATGATTTCTTGTAGTTGGAACAAGGTATAACAGTTTTATTTTTATTTTTCAGTCACAAGAGTAATGCAGAGATGATTCAACAGCAATGTTCTGCTAGTGATTAGCTTTTACTATTTTAGAAGCAATTTTACTTTTAAAAAAATTATCTTTCTTAAAAGACTCCATGTCTCCAAATATTCATTTGAAAACAATTAAACTTCAAAATCCAGTTCAGTTAACGTGACTAAGATCACCTGGAAAATACAAAGTGACCCTGCCATAATTTTTATAATATTCTCTGAGAAGCCAAAATTCTGGTTTTTGCTCTTACTTTTAGGGATATGGTTTTAAAGTGTCCCTATTTGCTCATTACTGATTTCTATGCAAAATGAAGAATGAACATACTCATTGAGAAATCACTCGTAACCAGTTGAGAATTTAATTTTACATGTTTGCAAAGGGTTAGTTATAAGAGGACATCATGTAATCCAAGCTTATGTTCCACATGCCCTGATTACCAAATTTAGTGATATGTCATATCTTACTCTGTAACATCCAGTGTTCCAGGTCTTTGATGACAACTGTTTCTGTTTCCCATCAGGAGTAGGGTAGCTACAGCAACACCAAAGCTCTATATCTCAAGTACAATATAAAACCTCAAGTTGAACCCTATTTCACAGAGTAGCTTAAAATGTCAGTATTACACAGAACCCCTTGAATAATGGAAGAGGCCAGATGTGTCAACAGGAACAGACACTTATCTTGATGTATGCTGAAGCAAGAGATAACAAAGACCTCTACCACTCCCCACAGAGCGAGGTGCGGAGCATTCCAGTATCAAAAACACTTAGCTGTTGTTGAGACAGACGTGAGGAGTCTTCTTCAGGCCTCAGTAAATCATTTCCCAGCTGTTCTTGTGTCAAATAAAATTTACAAAATGATCATATAGAAACAAGGCATGGTGGACTACAGTTGCTATTGTCTTTGACTGGCCCACGTAATTTATCATCTGACTAGCTTGGATAAGTATATTGTCTTTCCTTGAGGGAAAGACATCCTACAGGGGATGAACCTTGACTCCCACCCAACCATGAGGAATCAGCATGGTATATGCCACCACCTGATGATCACTGAGCACAGAAAAGACATATGGCTCCTGGAAGCTCTGCCCAGAATTTTCTAAATTAGAAGAGAATGGATAGATCTCTTTTTCTCTTTGAAGCTGACTTTGGAAGTGGGTCTGAGTAGAATAACTGCAAAGAGAAACCATGTCTGGGATGGATGGCAATGATGAACTCCACCTGATCCTTGATCTTGGAAGATAGTGACAGTTAAGAAACTCATTTACCCTTGTGTTCCAGGGGATAGTTTATCGCAAGGACCTCAAATTTACCCTTCCCCATGCTTTAGCTAAGAATCATCCCTACTTTATCCAT
>NW_023243944.1:0-1626 GCF_002007445.2 Ailuropoda melanoleuca
ACACACACACACACACACACACACATATTTGTGTATTATAAAGCAAAGTTAAAAGTTTCCTCCTACCTATACCCTTTCCCTAGACTTTCTACTGACTGGTAAATTATATTTTATTCCAGAAAACAAAATACTTTGTACACTTCTGCAACCACTTTTTCATTTCATATATGTTTGGAAGTATTTCCATATTAGCAAGTACTTATTTTCCAAATCTTCTTTAATAGCTACATTAATTTTGTCATATGAATATATCAATATGCATTTTCTACAATATTTATTTATTAAAGATAAACAGCAAGAAAATAGAAAGCTTTGAATTTTTATTCCACCAAATAAAGTTAACTCTCTTCTATGATACCAAGAATAAAATATAAATGAGCTTGATTTACACTGTATGTAAAAAGAGAAATCATAGAGTTCATAAATGTGTGCCTCTAAGTCATTTTGATTATTTGTAAGAAAATTGACAATGGTAATAGTAGCAAAATACTGATATTTAAATTATAAAAATAGTTTCAGAGATTAAATCTTAGCATTTAAATATTTAAATTAACCATTGCTTACATAAAAACAGGACTCTCATCATTAACATTCCTGATATTTATAGCGATGGTGCCAGTGCATGAGTCCAGAGACAGGTTGTCTCTATTTTCACTGCAACCACTATCTGAAAATGCTAAAATAAATAAAAGAAGACGGAATAAGTGGCATTTTTTTGATTCCTTAAAGTATGTAATTTCCCTTTACCTTTAAAAAAATGCTTTAAAAAGAAAAATTGAAAAATACTTCAAAAAGTTGCTAGCATAAAATGTAGATCCATCCCCCAAAAAGCTTAAGGTCATTTGTCAAAAGGAATATCTTTTGAACCCTATACAGATTTCTATGGTTGTTAATGTTACTTACCAATTGCTATGGAACTTTGACCATATTTTTTAAGCATCAGTTTGGGTATGCTATATTTAAGGCAATATAACCAATTTAAATTTGTTGAAATATCAAATTAAAGACTAACTTAATTTTCATTGTTTAGGGAAAAAATTATGTGGAATTAAACAGCTAACTTACTTTTGGAAACTTTTGAAATATCATGGAAACTTTAGAAACCGCAAAAAAAGTTATAGAATTTTATTTAAAAAGTTAATATTCCAATGACCAAATAATTAAGAAATGTAAGTTTAATAAAATAATAGCTAATAAGTCTGAAGAAGTCAAATAATGATCTTAATTTTTATTAAATGTAATTCTATAATTAATAAGTAGATTATGTGTACAAGCAAAAAAGCACTTTAAAGTGCTTTTAATTCTATGAGATTATACCTTATTGAGCTTCCTATTTTAGTAATATTTCAAAAAGTGAAAAGAAATGAAGATTACAAGGAATATTTAACTAAAATGTGGCATGACCAAAACCATATTACCACTAAATTGTTATCCTTTGACCTAAAAGTCAAAGGGTGATTTAAATGAAACATTTATCCTCAAATGTGTCCATTTTCCCTTTTCTTGGACACTGCGTTTAAAAACGGGATTCCCGGGGCACCTGGGTAGCATAGTCGTTGGGCGTCTGCCTTCGGCTCAGGGTGTGATCCCGGCGTTCTGGGATCGAGCCCCACATCAGGCTCTTCT